>NC_041385.1:626124816-626147469 GCF_002162155.2 Triticum dicoccoides
CCCCGCTTTGCTCGTTCCCGCCAAATTTTCCCGCTTTGCTCGTTCCCGCCATATTTTCCCGCTTTGCTCGTTCCCGCCATATTTCCCCGCTTAGCTTGTTCCTGCCAAAATTTCCCGCTTTGCTCGTTCCCGCTCTGTAATTCCCGCCATATTTTCCCGCTCTATAGTTCCCACCACTATTTCCCGCTAGTATTTCCCGCCATATGTTTCCGCTACCGAGTTCCCGCCTTCCTTTGTGTTCTCAACCTATAAAACCCCCTCGGCACTAATGTTGGTAAGCATTCTAGCGTAGTCTCGTAGTCTCGCCAAGATGTCCGGATATCCTTTTGATTGTAGTTTTCACAGTCGTATGTCTGGATGTCTGTTGTGTTTAGCCGCTGATTTCAGGGTTGACAACACATTAGTTCCTTGGGAAGAACTCATCAGTAGTGACACCCTGCTGAATGAGCTGGCTCACGCATTAAGTCGGTGCGGGTGGCCTTCCAGGACCTTTGAGGAGATACGGAAAGAACTTCTGAGGTTGCATGGAAGATACATAAAGCATGGAAGGTACCTACATTTCGGAGCAAAACATACTTATTTATGGAGTGCCGACAGCGAGGATGAAGACGATATCTTCATGTCGCCGCTTCTAGGTTCTGCATCGTCAAAGGGCAAGAGTTCTTCATCATCGAAGGGCAAGAGTTCTTCATCGTCGAAGGGCAAGAGTTCTGCATCGTCAAAGGGCAAGAGTTCCTCATCGTCGAAGGGCAAGAGTTCTTCATCGTCGAAGGGCAAGAGTTCTGCATCGATGGAGGATGACGATGATGACTTCATGTAGTTTTTATGTTGTATGTTGTAAGTTAAGTCGTATGTACCGTTTAATTTAGATGTACTTCTATGTAGTTGTTTATACTGTCTTGTTGTACGAGCATTATGTTCTATCTAAATATGATGTTGTAGTTCGGATAATGGAGTACTAAAATAGAGTAGGCATATGTCTCATACATAAGTACATAGTCATTTGTCTCATACATAGAATAGACATAAGTCTCATACATAAGTAGATGTTCATGTCTCTACTGATAGATAGAAGCGTCAGTGACGACATTTGGCCTGGCGGGGAGGCGGATCTACTGGCGGCGTCCATCCTAACCTGTTGGGTGGCCTAATGTTACGAGGAGGAATCTCAGACTCTCCTTGGTCATGATGTGTATCTTGTGTGGGGCCTGGTGAAGGAGTCGAAAACATGTTCATCCAGTGGGTGTGCTGCGACATTTGAGCATGTATGTTGTCCTCGGGATGTTGATCACTCCCCCACATATCATGTGATGCCGACATAGACACATGATATCCATAGGCTCCTGCACGACGGAACTTTAAGTCATGAAGAATGATGTCGCCTCAACTAATATTAAAAACAATAAATATGAAGACACACACCTGCTGGCTGTGACGGCTGCTCTGGCTCAAACTCAAAGCTCGACGAGGGACCGTGGTGCTGTGCCTGTGGAGAAAACACGAAGCTCGACGTGTAACCATAGTGCTGTGGGTGCTGCCACATTGAACTGCCAGGTTGTTCAGGAGGGGGTGGCCTGGTCATCGGCTGATGTGCTAGACGTGGACGTGGTCGATGTCGGTCTATGGAGGGACGCGACTGCTGTTGCTGGTGCTGAACAACGTCGCTTCTTTGGGTGCACGTGATAGCCTCATAGACAACCCGTATTTTGTTCTGCATTCATTCCAAGAAGGGTTGTAGCACAGGACGGTGGTGAAGAAGAGGTCCAGACGACAATGATCGTCCAAAGGTGGTCACGTCGTCGTAGAGTTTGTGTGTCAAGGTAGCCTGCAAATTTTCATGACGATTATTAAGTATGCACGCCAAAGTATGTGACACCATTACTTAAAGAAAATATATCTTACCGCATACTGCCTAGAGCCTGAAGTATCATAGCTCGGGTACGTATCCGACGGAGTAGGATCAGGTATCTCCTCTGGGTGAGAGTGCTCAATGATGCGTAACCGTGTTCCGGTCATGTAGCGTCGCAAATAGAGATTGAATTCATTGAGTTCAAAATTGTGATTCTCGTGCCATAGATGTGTGTTTGTTGTCTCCCATCTATGACATATGGCTCTAGTCTAACTAGCCACTCAGCAATTGTCCTAGTCATGCCCTTCCTTGTCGTCCTAAAATTGTGGTGTGTGTTCAACAATTATGAAAGATAATTGTGGTGTCATGCCCTTCGAATTGAGCACTATGAAAGATAATGCAACATTGAAAAACTAATTAATACCTGTGGATGTGTGCTGGCACCGGGTTCTCTGTAGGAGGAGGTAGCTCCAACCGCAGAAGACCAAATTGCCTCATAACCCTCTGTTGTGCCATCTCCTCGACGAAGATATCGAAGATGATCTTCGATTTCGTCATCCAGTAATCTCGGTGTAGGGCTACTTCCGTGTAGGGCTACCAGATGACCCCATTGTACATATCGAACTACTCGTTCAGTGCCGTGTATGCCTTTCTGGTCTGATCACTAGCAAAGCGTCTCTGCAGAAAAAAATGTTAGTAGCCGCTAGCATTGAACTATCTCTGGTGCACACAAAAGTTGCATTAAACTATAACACGATACATACCTTGCGACGTGTCCAACACAGACCAAAAGTAGGCATGTTGATGCCATCAGCATCAAACATGGCGTCTATAGGCTGATTAACACGTACATCTGGTCGCTCTATAGAGAACCTCTCCCATGACCACAGTTGTAGGAATAGAGGGCATCCAGGAAGGGCTGGCTTTCTCGATGTAAGCTCGCAACCGTTGCACATACCTCGATATGTAGCCGCTAAGACCGAACCCCAACTCCTCTGTCTGATCTGATCCGCCGTCTGAGCGCTCGCTATCTCGAGTGCCATAGGGATGTAGAGCGCACTAATAGTGCTGACATGGTTCTCTGTGAACATCACCTTGCCGAAAAGCCACATTAAGTAGGCCTCCAGGCTCTGAGTGGTTTGTTCCACATTCAATGGCGCCCGAAACTTCTGGATCTGCATTAAGCAAAGAGAAAGTTTTAGTAAGCCGCAGGTATTTTCTGTAAAACCATATGCATGATAAATTGAAGTAAGAGGAAGGGGAAATAACCTGGAAATTGAGCAACCAATCATACTTAGGTCCATGATGCTCCCATACCGGATCTGGAGCATCCGAAAAAACACCATGAAAATGTTGTGTAAGACCTTGCTCCCAACCAGCTGGAGCATCCAACGGTCCTATGGCATGACCTGCCAATGGTAGTCCGAGCAAAAGTGACACATCCTCTAGAGTAGGAGCCATCTCTCCCCATAGGAAGTGAAACGTGTGGGTCGCTGGCCTCCAACGGTCCACTAAGCAGCTCAACAAGGAGGAGTCGATGGCGAGGCGTTTCTCACCTGGGATAGACTCAACCAGACGCGCCAAAGGTAAAAGGCCGGCCCATTTCAACCTTCATCACAGAACACTTCAGTTAGTGTCTCCCATTAATATGCATGTCAGTGTGCAAATTAATAAAGCACGTACCTCTGAACCCATCATGGGTGTATCATCCAGTGCTCCTTAGGAGTGCGAGTGACCAGAGGCTCAAGCTTGCGCTCATACCATATTGCAGCACGATGACCCCTATCAATGTCCCCATTCAGCAACCACATTCCCGACATTCCTGCACATAAAAATTCAGCTTAATAAAAATTCAGAACATAGTGCCACACTTAATACAAATTCAGAACATAGTGCCAGCCTTAATAAAAAATTCATAACATAGTGCCACACTTAATAAAAATTCAGAGCATAGTGCCACACTTAATAAAAATTCAGAACATAGTGCCACACTTAATACAAATTCAGAACATAGTGCCACACTTAATACAAATTCAGAACATAGTGCCACACTTAATACAAATTCAGAACATAGTGCCACACTTAATACAAATTCAGAACATAGTGCCACCAAGCTTATCTTCTTCCTCTCCCTCTTACTCCTCTACCTCGTCTTCGTCCCTAGTTGCCTCGTCCACGCCTAGTGACGAAAGTGGGACAATTAGTGTCCCTATGGCCAAATTCATTGCATAGAATGCATTGCCTAGTCGGACCTCCTGCTTCAGATTCATCCATACCATTCCGGATGCGCTGACACTGTCGTCTGCCTCTACTTGTACGCATATGCTCTGGGTTAGGAATGTAACGCCTTTCAGCGGGGTTGACGCTGTTGAAGTTACCCATTGATCGAAAACCCATCAGCTCACTTGTCCAGGTATTTTGGATAGACTCTTTCAGAAAAAATGGAGACACAAACGATATTGCGTCCATTCCAAGCTGTCTACAAGCAAAAAGTACATGTGAGCAAGGTAGGTGAAGCAATTTCGATTTGTTGCATGTGGACTCACACGTTGGCCAGGCTTCATTACCAATTCTCACCTCACGCGTCCTCAACTCATTTTCACATCCGAATTTGTTGTTGGCTAAGCGGACCTCAAACCTTCTTTCTTGATTACCGATGGAGACTATAGTGTGTGACCTAGCTTTTTGCATCTTGTTATCCATGTACTTCATGACTCTTTCACAGTAACATGTATTCAGGTTGTTCAAGATATGTTGCTCTGCTTTTTGGCGTCTATCTCTGAAATACTTCACGGTGCCATAGAAAATACCCTCAACAATGGCTATAAGTGGCAATGCCCGGTTTCCTCTAAGGACAAAGTTGTATGTTTTCGTGAGGTTCGTTGTCATGACACCGTACCTTGATCCAAATGTGTCATGTAGCAAAGACCACCTCTCCGGAGGCTCATGCTCTATCCACTGCTCGATAGTTTTAATCGACCTCCCGAGCCTTCTCCTAGTACCAGGTGGGTCAAAGCCTGGAAGGTCACATAGCCCAACAGGCTCCTCCTCCACAGCCGTTGTTCCTGTTGCCAACTGTGCAACTACTGCTTCAACATGTGCCCTCACTGCTGCATCTCTTGCAGCCTTCCTGTCCCTCATGTGTCTCTGTGTGCACACATTAAGTCTGTCATGTATCAAATTGTACTTCCAGAACTGGTTCTGCTTGTAGAGTTTTTTTAACAGATTCATTAGGTTCTTATTTCTAAACTGTGAGAGGAAATTAGCCCCAGATGGCGCATGCAACAACGGCTCTGCAAGTCCCGCCATGGAGTTTGTTCCTCAGGGCCTGGGTTTGTCAGTGTCCTTATTGCACTGAGTATACCTGCGTGCCTATCATGAAGGATGCACACATTGGGCTTCTCCTTCACAACTGATATTTTCAATTGCCTGAAGAACCATGTCCAACTTTCAATGTTCTCACCTCTCCACAAAAGCAAATGCGAGTGGGACAACTTTATTTTGGCCGTCTTGACCTATGGCTGATAGGATCTGACCCTTGTACTTGCCAGTGAGAAAAGTACCATCAACACATATCACCGGTCGGCAATGCCTGAAAGCTTCGATGCATACACCGAAAGAGAAGAAGAGACGATGTAGCACCCTCACAGTTGGGAACTCTAGCATGAACAGGTTTTGGCTATCGATATAGGTGCCTGGATTCCGCTACTGTAGGGTGTGGAGGAGCTGGACAACAGAGTCATATGCATCAAAATAAGAACCAAATCTCCTCTCAAGCGCCGCATGCTTAGCCCTCCAAGCCTTGCCATAAGAAATTCTGTACTTGAACCTGGCGAAGACTTTTGTCTGGACTGCCTTCACTTCCATAGCTTTGCCCTGCACTATCTCATCATAAAACAACCGAGCAACAAGCGTCGATGAAAGGTTGGCATGATCTTGAGGGATGCAGGGAATAAGACATGTGTGATTAACTAAGTCGTTGATCATCCAACTTGTGCCATACTTAGGGAGATAGCCGTGCACCCTGGCAGGACAATCTGCGTTCCTGCATACCATTGTCAGGTATTTCTGACTTGACACCTGAGCAGTGAAAACCCTTTGCGTGGACATTGCCCAGTTTGTTATTGCATCCTTCAGAGCTTGCTTGTTGGGATACATAGCACCCGTCGCAATATTGTTCTAGTGATATTGCCAGACAGAATCATGTCCATCATTCATGATCATAGCATATGAGAAGTCATGATTCCACGATGCAGGATTCAGGACCTCCTCCGCATTTTATTTTTCATCCGACTCGTCTGAATCATAGGCATGACCCCTATCAACATCGATGTCTTCTTCTTCCATCAGGTCCTGCATGTGCCCATCTACCTCGTCAGTGTCCACCTCGCCGTTGTATTCACCATTGGCATTTCCCCCTTCTACCTGACTATTCTGCCCTGGTTCATAACCATCATCTCCAGCATTTGACATGGATAACTGCCTCCCTACACTGCTCTGCCCAGGATTGTAGCCACCCTCGCCTTCATGTGCAGTGACCTCCTTCACGACGGGAAGCACTAAAGCAACAGGATTGCATCCCCTTCGTTCACAACCTTGTAACCACCGCACCCAATCAGAGTCTCGCTCTATTAGTGTAACGCCCCGGATGCAACTTTCCATATTCGTAACTCCAACTCTTGCCTTTTCCGGAGATGCGATATGATTTTTCCTTCGTGGTTGGGTTTTTGTCATTTGTTTTGCATTTTGTCCATGTCTTGCTTTTCATCATCGCATCATTCGCATTGCATCGGCACTCCGTTGCTGTCATGTTTTAAAACTTGCATTCGTTCGTCGTTGCCGTTTCTCCCTTTGCCTTCATCACCTTCCCTCGGATCGCCTTGCTCACGCTGACCGTTCCAGACCAATCGGGTTTTTGCTTCCCTCTTGACCGTGCCCACCTAACCTCTTGCCAGCTCGCAGCCCCTCGCGCACGCGTCCGAAATTCCCCCGAACCCGACCCGGGCTGTCGTCACCGTTGGGTCCGGATCATCCCCAAACATCTATAAAACATCTCCGTTCTCTTATTTGGTCTCCCTAGCCTATTTACCCGGGACCGTCCGATTAAGATTGGAGGGACGAAATGCTCCTATCCAAAAATCCACTTGCTATATATAAGACCATCACCTACCAAATCATCCCAACCCTAATTTCTAGGAGGTTTGTCCCCATCGCCGCCGCCGCTCGGTCTCGATCCACCTCGGGGTCCCTTACTCCTTGTTTTCATCCACCCACCAGCAGGAGCCCGAACTCCGTATCCCTGACCCCGAGCATTTGATCCACCTCGCCTCTGCCTCCTCCTCCAAATCCGATCGGGAGAGGAGCTCCCGATCTGAAGCTTCCTTGCGCCCGCGGTCCAGCGCGCCCGTGCCCAAGGCCTCGTCTCTTCCTCCTCTGCTCGACGCCTGCGGTCCCCGCCATGGACTTGGAGCTTGCCTCCTCGCGCCCATGCCCGCCTGATTCTGCAGCAACCTCGCCGGAGACCAGCGCCACCCCACCTCGTCTCCAACTCCGGTCACGGCTCCGCCCCGCTCGCTGCTTCTCCTTCCCGTCTCTTCCTACGTTCCCTCTGGATCCCGCTCTCACCTGCTCTCTCTTCTCCAGGAAACCCACAAGAGCATCGTCCTCTCGTCGCCACCGCCTTTCATTCCTCGCCACCGCACCAGTAGCCGCCGCTGCCGTGGCCTTCTGCAACACCCGTCCATCACACCCGGCTTTCGTTCGCCTCCATGCCGTCCCCGTCGCCAAACCCTGCTGGCGTCATCGCGCCCCTGCTTCCTCTGCTTTGAGGACGAGTCAGGCGCCCCGCGTTGACCCTATGAATTGATTGTGCCAGCGCATGCGTCGAACCGCTGCCATGCGCGTGGCCCAGATCCGCAGGAGGCTAGTGCGCCCGGCCAGCCCCGCCGGCCTGCTCCACCGCGCCCTCCCGCGGGCCGCCTTCCTGACTGGGCCTTGGCCCATGGTGAGCGCCAAATGCAGCCCCTCCTCTTTGTTCAGCCCAGCAGTGCACCAGATGCGGCCCGTGTTGTTTTTTTTCCTGCGCCGCAATTTTCTCTATTATCCAGTGATTTACAGTTTTACAGAAAAACCCCTTTTGTTCATGCATCTAATAACGCATTAACCATGCATCAGATTAAAATGATATTAACATGTAAAATGCTTAGAATTTTGTGTAGATTAATAATATGTCACTTTCATCCATGTTTAAAATGTTTAACTTGCTGTTTGTTTAAATTTGCTAATATGTCATGTTAAAATGATTTATTTCATAACTAAATAACCGTAGCTCCAATTTTAATAAACTTTATATGTAAATGGGGTGGAAAAATGCCTAGTTTAACATGGTGCATTTTATTTTTCTGTTTAACAACATTAAAATTGTGTTTAGGGAAGAACAGTACCAAATCTAAAATATGCATATGGGGATTTACCGGATTTGTTGTTTGTTATATCCGGCCCCATTTAAATTGTTTAGATGGTATAGTTTTGTTATGATTCACCTCTTGCCATGTTAACCAACATTTAATATTGTTGAGTACCTAAACAAGAGTGAACTAAATAACTCGATGTGTTTTCTCAATATGCAACTCGTTGCATATTGAGCTCCATTTAACTTGTAGTATTGTTTGTTGCACTTTGCCATGCCATGCTCTTTAAACCGGACATGCATCATGCTTGTTTGTGCATCATGCCATGTTTATGATTGTGCATTTATCATGTTATTTGTTTCTTTCCGGTGT
The DNA here is from genome assembly GCF_002162155.2 of Triticum dicoccoides. Taxonomy (NCBI): domain Eukaryota; kingdom Viridiplantae; phylum Streptophyta; class Magnoliopsida; order Poales; family Poaceae; genus Triticum; species Triticum dicoccoides. The sequence continues at coordinate 626,133,448 of NC_041385.1, forward strand.
TGCTTCTTAGTTCCGATAATGTTGCGATTGTGAGGATTCGTTCGACTACTCCCGTTCGTCTTCTTCATGGACTCGTTCTTCTTCCTAGCGGGATTTCAGGCAAGATGACCGCTACCCTGGATCTCACTACTATCATTGCTATGCTAGTTGCTTCGTTCTATCGCTATGCTGCGCTACCTATCACCTGTTTATCAAGCCTTCCAAATTGCCATGTCAGCCTCTAACCTTTTTCACCCTTCCTAGCAAACCGTTGCTTGGATATGTTACGGCTTTGCTCAGCCCCTCTTATAGCATTGCTAGTTGCAGGTAAAGTTTGAAGATTGCTCCATGGTGGACAGGATTATGTTGGGATATCACAATATCTCTTATTTTAATTAATGCATCTATATACTTGGTAAAGGGTGGAAGACTCGGCCTTATGCCTGGTGTTTTGTTCCGCTCTTGCCGCCCTAGTTTCCGTCATACCGGTGTTATGTTCCCGGATTTTGCGTTCCTTACGCGGTTGGGTGATTTATGGGCCCCCCTTGACAGTTTGCTTTGAATAAAACTCCTCCAGCAAGGCCCAACCTTGGTTTTACCATTTGCCTCACCTAGCCCTTTTTCCCTTGGGTTTCCGGAGCCCGAGGGTCATCTTTATTTTAACCCCCCCCCCCGGCCAGTGCTCCTTCGAGTGTTGGTCCGAAACGGGTAGACTACGGGGCCACCTCGGGGCAACTCGAGGTGTGGTTTTACTCGTAGGCTGACCTATCCGGTGTGCCCTGAGAACGAGATATGTGCAGCTCCTATCGGGATTTGTCGGCACATCGGGCGGCTTTGCTGGTTTTGTTTTACCATTGTCGAAATGTCTTATAAACCGGGATTCCGAGTCTGATCAGGTCTTCCTGGGAGAAGGTATATCCTTCGTTGATCGCGAGAGCTTATCATGGGCTAAGTTGGGACACCCCTGCAGGGTGTAATCTTTCGAAAGCCGTACCTACGGTTATAGGCAGATGGGAATTTGTTAATGTCCGGTTGTAGATAACTTGACACCAGATCTGAATTAAAACGCATCAACCGTGTGTGTAGCCGTGATGGTCTCTTTTCGGCGGAGTCCGGGAAGTGAACACGGTTTCTGGGTTATGTTTGACGTAAGTAGGAGTTCAGGATCACTTCTTGATCATTGCTAGTTTCACGACCGTTCCTTTTGCTCTCTTCTCGCTCTTATTTGCGTATGTTAGCCACCATATATGCTTAGTTGCTGCTGCAGCCTCACCACTTTACCCCTTCCTTTCCCTTTAAGCTTTGCTAGTCCTCGTGGCTCACAGATTACTACAACAACAGTTGCAGGTGCAGGTTATGCGATGATCTTGATGCGAGAGCGATGTTGCTTGTTTTGGAGTTCTTCTTCTGCTTCTTCTTCGAACAGGGGATAGGTTCCAGGTCGGCAGCCTGGGCTAGCAGGGTGGATGTCATTTGAGTTTCTGTTTGTGTTTCATCCGTAGTCGGATGATGCTCTTATGTATGATGTATTGTTGTATTCGTGTGGCATTGTATGCCTCTTGTATGTATCCCCATCTATTATGTAATGTTGATGTAATGATATCCACCTTGCAAAAGCGTTTCAATATGCGGGTCTATCCTTGGTGGGACCTTCGAGTTCCTTTTGGATAGGGTCGCATATTGGGCGTGACAATTAGCCTCAAATAAAAGTAAATTATTGTACTTGACCGTGTCCATAATGCATGAACACCGATGGTGTGTGTTTCAGTATCAAGACCTAAACTTGCCGCAATCCATTCTTTCAACTGACCGACATACCATGTTTGAGGTGCGCTCGTTGAAACCTCTATGTGAGTAAATTCACTCAGATCAGCTCCCATCTCAGTTGTTTGGATAATACCAGGATTGTAGTAAAATATGAACTTCACTACATCAGACATCTCGGCTCACCTATTTTTTTCCAACAATGATATACAAGTATTAAGCAACAACTTAAAATATGTGCACTAACAAATATTACACATGTCTATATATTAGCTAGCTATATATTACGGAATATTAACGGAGCAACTAATACTACCGGAGAAACTACAAATTTTTACACAACTAATTAGTTAACATCTAAATATATTTACGTATACTACCGGAGCAACTAACAATAATCACACACCTAATTTATTTCACATAGAAACATATTAACAAATACTACCAGAGCACCTGAAAAAGAAAATGTTGGTTGAAATATACCCTTGAAGCGTGCGTGCGAACGAAAAACGGCGGCCTTCAATCACCGGAATCGGAGCAGGAAACTCCACCAAACTGCTGGAGCTTCACCTCCACCACCTCCACCACACTGCCCCAACTTCACAACCACCACCTCCACCTCCACCGCCGCAACAACCTCCACCAATGAGCTGGAAAAAAACTCCACCTAAATGCTCACCACGACCACCACGAGCTACCCCATCAGTAGATCGAGGTCTCTTTTGGTTGCCCTAACTGAGTAGATCCATTCGCGGTGCCAAATCCACGAAAAACGGCTCATTTTGGTGTAGAAACTAGGGGCATTTTCTTGTACAGAGAGGAGAAAGAAAGAACAGAAGAAGAACAGAGAAGCTAGCAGCCTCTCGTGTGGGAAGAAGGAGGAAAGGGAGCCGGTCCAGCCACGCGTGACGTGGGGCAGCACCCTGTTGGCCAGCAGCAGGCCGACTGGGGCGCCCCGTGACCAGCCGGCGCCGACAGCCACCTCTCTCCTCCTGGTGACGTGGCCTGGCCAATGCAAAGGCCGACACATGGCAGGCGGGCCAGCTGTCGGCTTGCTACTGGCCGACTACATCTAGTCGGCTTGGTGTGGGCTGACTACGCCTAGTCGGCCAGCAACGGGCCGATGGTGTATTATTTTTGAAAATTATATATCGAGCGTAATATTTGTGAAAATTAATTAAAAAATTTAGCTTGGGATATCCCGTCATAACCTACAAGTTTTGGTAATATGGATCTTAATATAACTGAAGAAATTCAATACATTCAAATAACCTACACGCAACTCAAAGACATAGTTTACACTCTGATGATAACCAGGTTGGGAAATGAGATGTAAATAATCGACTAAGATTCTTTTATAATCTTCAAAAACTAAAGTTGAAGTCTTACTCTCTCTATGTTAGTTGACCAAATTTATGAGCATTGCGTCACTGAAGCGCAACCTAGAGGGATGCCTCCGCACGGGCTGTGGTCGTTTCGACGGAGCTGAGCGGGCGCCGCCATGCTGCTCGCCAGTCCGGGCCTGTATGTTGATTGTGGCGTCGACAGGATCAGGGGCTTGGGCTAGGGAATTTGAAAACCCAAGTGTAGTAAACTCAAGTAGAATATCCACCCTCAAATGAAAACATGTGCTCTGTAATGAGCATATCTAGTACGACTAAAATTTGCAGGATAAAAGCTGAATTACTTTGCGGTACATAGGAGACAACACAATTTTGCCCAATTTACACTCATAGTCAAATATGGGAATTATAAGATTCTCAACTCCCGTTCAATCCATCCCCATGATATATGGACAATCACCTCATGACACTCAAATTTAGTTACTTGCAGCCAATGTTGCATTAGGCGTCTTAACTAGAACTCGTATTGTTTTAATTCATATATGAAATATATGAAAACCTAACTAACAAAATACAATTATTCATAAGAGATGTGTGATACGTCTCCGTCGTATCTACTTTTCCAAACACTTTTGCCCTTGTTTTGGACTCTAATTTGCATGATTTGAATGGAACTAACCCGGACTGACGTTGTTTTCAGCAGAACTGTCATGGTGTTATTTTTGTGCAGAAATAAAAGTTCTCGGAATGACCTGAAAATCCACGAAGCAACTTTTTAGAATTAATAAAAAATACTGGCGAAAGAATCAATGTCAGGGGCCCACACCCTGTCCATGAGGGTGGGGGGCGCGCCCCCTTCCCTAGGGCGCACCCCCCTGCCTCGTGGCTATCGGATTTAGGGTTCCGGCAGACCCTTGAGGTTCGAACACTGGGGTGCGCGCGGAGGTTTCGCCTTCTACCTACCCATTCCTCGCCAAATCACTTGGAACTAAACTACGAGAAGAACAACACAAGAGACACAGGGTTTATACTGGTTAAGGCCACCATTGTGGTGTAATACCCTACTCTAGTGTGTGGCGTAGTGGATTACCTCTTGGGCTGATGATGAACAATACAAGAAAGAACAACCTCACGAGGGTCTGTTCTTGTGGTGGTGATGTCCCTTTGGAAGGGTTGATTCTAGATGCCTATCTTATCTCCAGCTTCCTGTCTAGATGTCTCTACCCTGTGGGTGGCTAGTCCTATTTATAGGCGAAGGCCCTGGGCCTCTTCCCAAATATTGAGCGGGAAGGGCGCCAACAATTGGCCATTTTGAAGGGGAACATCTAGTACACTTATCCTGACTAAAGTTGGTCCTCGCCTGTCAAAGGCTCTGGTGGTGACGCCGACCTGGGATCCACGGTGACCTCCATCCTGCCGTTGGACTGGTCTTGGTCTTGTTGCACCGAAATGGATGCCTTTGCTTGATGCTCTCGCCTGCACTTGCTCCCCTTGCACCAAAGAGGAAAGAAGGACACTGCGCGGCCTGGCGCCCGGCTGGTGCCCTTGGTCGTCATGGCTTGCGTCATGGGCACCTCGCGAGGTGCCCCGCCTTGAACTCTCCGCCTCCTCGTGAGCCAGCCTGACGAGGCCGTGCCTGAGGAAGCTCCTTGTCGTCCGCCCCGCGAGGCTTGGCCCCTCGCGAGGGTCTTGAGCTTGTGTTGATGAAGATGGGCCGTGCTGGCCCCCCTTTGAGCCACACCGCAGGCCGCACGCAGGCAAGTCTGGAGACCCCCGTTCCCAGAACGCCGACAGTAGCCCCCGGGCCCAAGGCGCGCCCGGACTTGGCCGAGCAGAGAGGCGAAAGGGCAAGTGCGAAGCGTCGCGGGCCCTAACAGCCTGCGGCCTTGGCCGCCGCGTGGCGGTTGATTGGACGTGGGCGCCTCCACTTCCCCACGACGCCTCGGCAACTGCATGGATTCGACAAGTCCCTGCACGCGAAACGAGTCATAACTACCTGCGGTAGCGGAGGCCGACGGTTGGCCTCCTCTGGCTTTAAGTACGGAATGCCACGCGCCCTTCCAGTTCATCCCCTCTTGCTTCTCCTTCTTCCTCATGGCCCTGCCAAGGAGGCTCTCGGCCGCAGAGAAGGGAAAAGCTTGCTAGGCCGAGCCTGCCTCTCCCCCGCCCAAGCGCGGTCGTGGCCGCCCTCGCAAGCACCCCGTGGCCTCCACGGTGGTTCCCTGTGACCGCGGAGGTGACTTCCCGAGTGGCGACGGGCGGCCGGCCACGGCGGGGGTGTGTGTTTCGGACGTGCGGCCCCTGAGGCCACGCTCTCGCACTGCGGAAGTGCTGCCGGAGTTTGTTGTGTGGGCAGCGGAGCCGGCCAGCGCCCGGCTTCAGCTCCCTCGCTTCCTCCTAGGTGAGCTCCCGGATGGTGCCCCGGGCGGCCTCTGGCTCCAGGCAGATGGCTGCTGCAGCCGGGCCTCGTGGGCTTTGCTGGAGGTTTTCGCGGGCGGGAGCCTGGCCCTGACCCGCGGCTGGCAGACGTTTGCCCGCGCGCGTGGCCTGAGCCGCCGGTGAACCCTGCACTTCAAGTTCGACGGCGACGCCACCCTCTACGTGAGGGTGTTTGGGGAAGATGGTCGCCGCACTGGGTGCTGCCCTGAAGACGATGGCCACGGCCGGGGACCCAGCCCGGCGAGGATGGAGAGGGCAGCGAGCGCGCAGCTGGTGGCGCCCAGGATTCCTCAAGCTTCACTGGTTCCTCTTCGGGTAGCGACTCTTCTAGCAGTGACCACGGTCTGCCTCCGTGCCGTCGTGCCTGCTTGGAGGGTGGTAGAGGGTCCACCCGCCGTTGCACCCTGGTGAAGCGCGAGAGGGAGTCCGCTTGAGCTCCGGAGGCAGCTCGAGCCCAGCGCCTGGCGAGCTTTGTCTGATTTGTTCCATCTTCTCCCTTTTCCTGCGCAAAAAGACAGCTATGTGGGGGCCCATGGGGGCGTGTTTGTGTTATCATTGTCAATCATTGTAATGTTTCCGTTATTCTGGTATTGTTCCTTCTTGCTAAACGCCTGCGCGTAGGTAATCCCCAGCCTTGGCCATGGGGCGACCGACCTAGGTCCTGTATTCGCGTCGCGGTGCCCGTGAGGCACGGACTGGAGGAATGCTCCTGTAGTGGACCCAGGTCGTGAGGTCTTGACCGAAAGGATCAAAACACTCGCGAGGGCGCCAGGGCCGTCCCCTCGCGAGACCTCGCGCAAGAGAAATCGGGGTCGGAGGGCGAAAAACCGAAGAGCCAAAAGTCAAAAGACAGCGACAGCTTCAATAAAACTTCGAATGGGAATGAACTAGCCAACTGCAGAAACCAAATGAAAAAGCCGCGTCCGGCACCTAGTCTAGTCTTCGACGTCTTCTCACTAGCACGGAGCTAAGTGCTGCCACTGGGCGTGGGAGGGAGCCCCAGGGGCTGAGGCCGGCGCTCCTGAGACTCCGGGGCGTGTACAGCCCCAACTCATTATTACGTGAGAGTGTCACGGGCGGCGAGCTTCACAGGCGTTGGCCTTCTTCACAGGCTCCGGGCCTTTCTTCAGGGAAGCAAGCTTCACGGGCATTGGCCCTCTTCACAGGCTCCGGGCCTTTCCCAAAATGCGATAGCTTCACAGGCGTTCGTCTTCTTCACAGGCTCCGGGCCTTTTCCAAAATGCGATAGCTTCACAGGCGTTCGCCTTCTTCACAGGCTCCGGGCCTTTTCCAAAAAGATGGTCTTCACAGGTGTTCGCCTTCTTCACAGGCTCCGGGCCTTTTCCAAAAAGATGGTCTTCACAGGCGTTCGCCTTCTTCACAGGCTCTGGGCCTTTTCCAAAAAGATGGTCTTCACAGGCGTTCACCTTCTTCACAGGCTCCGGGCCTTTTCAGGGGTAAAACCTCCGGAGGTGCTGGATGTTCCATGCATTTTGGACTGGCACCCCCTCCTGAGTCTCCAAGCGCGCGGAGCCGGGCCTGGAAACATGAACAACCTTGAACGGGCCCTCCCACATGGGAGAGAGCTTATGAAGCCCCTCCCTGGAGAGAACCCGCCTGAGCACGAGGTCCCCTACCTCGAGAGTCCTGGGGCGGATGTTGAGGCAGTGGTATCGCCGCAGTGCTTGTTGATATATTGTCGCTCGCAGTGCGGCTTCTCGGTGACGCTCCTCCCCCAGCACGAGGTCCATCGCCCGCATGGCGTCCTGCTGCGCTTCGTCGAACGCCAGGACCCGCACGGACCGATGTCTGACCTCGTGAGGGAGGACCGCTTCGGCTCCATGGACCAAGAAGAAAGGGGTCTCTCCGGTCGGCTTGGTTGCGGTCGTGCGGATGGACCACAGCACGGATTGGAGCTCGTCGTACCAGCCTCTGCCGCAAGCCTGCAGCTTCTTCTTGAATGTTCTGGTCTTGAGGCCCCTCAGGACCTCCGCGTTGGCCCGCTCGGCCTGGCCGTTGCTTCGGGGGTGCGCCACTGAAGCGTAGCATATCTCCGTTCCAAGGTTAGCCCAGTATGTTTTGAAAAGGTTGCTGGTGAACTGCAAACCGTTGTCGGTGATGATGCGGTTCGGCACCCCGAACCGGCTCACGATTCCCTTGATGAACTTGACCGCTGAACCCACGGTGATGGTGCGGACGGCTTCCACCTCGGCCTACTTGGTGAATTTGTCCACGACGACGTAGAGGTAGCGACACCCCCTGGTGCCCGGGGAAACGGGCCCAGGATATCAAGCCCCCAGACTGTGAATGGCCACATGAGGGGTATGGTCTGCAGACCCCCCGCCGGCTGATGGATCTGCGTTGCATGGAATTGACAGGCTTCGCAGGCCTTTACCAGTTCGACAGAGTCATTGAGCGCGGTAGGCCAATAGAAACCGCTTCGGAATGCCTTGCCCACGAGGGTTCGCAATGACGAGTGGTGCCCGCAGTCTCCATCGTGTATGTCCGCCAGCAGCTCTTTTCCTTGCTCCCTGGAGATGCAGCATAGGGATACATCATTTGGTCGCTTCCGGTAGAGTTCCCCATCCCTAATGCAGTATGTTGTGGCCTGTCGCGCCACGCGCTCTGCTTCCTCCTCCTTCTCTGGCAAGATCCCTTGCGTCAGATAGCTCCGGAGCTCCGTGACCCAGCATCCCTCCGAGGCTCCATTGTCAAGAGCAAATGCGCCCCCGAGGTCGGCCTGCAGACCGGAGCTCCCGAGGCTGGGGGCTGGGGGAGCTCCTCCCGAGGTTGCACCGCGCTTGACAGTGACGGCGTGGCTGAGGGCTTGAAGAGCCACTCCTCGAAGACACCAGGCTCCTAAGGCAGTCGCCTGGACGCTCGTTTGGCGATGTCGTCGGCCTCCTGATTGGTGCCACGGGGCACGTGCTGTAACTCCAGCCCCCAGAACTGCTTCTCCATCCTGTGGACCTCCGTAAGGTAGGCTTCCATGTGCTCATCCCTTGGCTCATATACTTTGTTGGAGAAGTTGACGAGGTGTTGCGAATCACCTTTGATGGTAAGGCGCTTTACTCCGAGGGCGGCCGTGGCCTTCAGGCCCGCTATCAGGCCTTCATATTCTGCTATATTGTTGGAGACCTTTTCTCCGTGTTGGAAACAGAGCTGTACGGCGTAGTAGAGCTTGTCTTGGGTAGGAGATATAAGTACCGCGCCAGCCCCCGCGCCGTGCCTGGAGAATGCCCCGTCGAAGTACATGACCCAACCGTCCGGCGCCCCTCTCCCCGGGGAGAGGGATCGATCCTCATCAGCCTTTAGGCCCGGCGCCTCTGTCCACTCTGCCACGAAATCTGCCAAGGCGGCCCCCTTGATGACTCGGGTCGTGCTGAATTCGAGCTGAAATGCTTGCAGCTCAATGTTCCACTGGCGACCCTTCCGGCTGAGTTAGGGCTCTGGAGCACTCTTTCCAAGGGGTACGCGGAGACAACCTTGATAGGGTGACCCTAAAAGTAGTGCTGCAGCTTGCGCGAGGCCACCAGTAGCGCAAGGAGAAGTTTCTGAGGCATGGGGTACCATGCCCTCGCATCTCGCAACACCGTGCTGACGAAGTACACCGGGTGCTCGACGAGGCTTGGAGCGTCGGTGCTGGTGGCGTCCTCCGAAAACCATGGTGCCTCCTGAGGCGGTGGAGCCTCCAGAAGCTGGTCGCCTGAGGGCGATGTCGAAATCGACCAGCTCCGTGCGAAAATTGTCGTAGGTGCCGAAGGTCACTGGGAGCCGGATCTGTCCCAAGGAGCTGGATGACCCGCCCCCGATGCCCATGAAGGGCTGGCTCGGCCGCAGCCGCCCCCGAGGTATGCGGAGGAGGTCGAAAGTTTCGACTGAAAGCACGTTGAGGCCCGCGCCACCGTCGATGAGGGTCCTGGTGACAGCCACCTGGCAGATGGTGGGGGTGCACAACATCGGGAGCGAACCCAAGCAGGCCAAGTTGGAGGGGTGGTCTTCCGAACTGAAGGCTAGCCTGGCCTGCGGCTCTGGCCGGTCCCGGGAAGCCCCCTGTTGCGCGGAGGTGGCGCCGACCTGGCGGATGAACGGCTTGACATGGTGACTGGAGGGCGGCGCCTGCAAGCCGCCCAGGAGGGCCGCGACGACCGGGGAGGCCGGACCGGCGTGGCGGGTGAGGAAGAGGTCGCGCGGCTTTTCCTAAGAGGCCACGGAGGTATGCAGGAGTGATACTCGTTGCTCGTTCCCCGCCGGGCCGGTGGCGGTGTTGACGGCGGGCGACGGGGAGCAACGAGGGCGCGCGCCGACAGGAGCCGTCCGGGCGACTCGAGCGGCACGAGCAGCCCGATGAGTGTCAGCCATGGACACGACGGTTGGAGAAGGGCAGGGCGATGGAAGACAAATTCCGGCGCACCCCCTACCTGGCGCGCCAAATGTCGGATTTAGGGTTCCGGCAGACCCTTGAGGTTCAAATACTGGGGTGCGCGTGGAGGTTTCGCCTTCTACCTACCTGTTCCTCGCCGAATCGCTTGGAACTAAACTACGAGAAGAACAACACAAGAGACACAGGGTTTATACTGGTTCAAGCCACCATTGTGGTGTAATACCCTACTCCAGTGTGTGGCGTGGTGGATTGCCTCTTGGGCTGATGATGAACAATACAAGGAAGAACAGCCTCGCGAGGGTATGTTCTTGTGGTGGTGATGTCCCTTTGGAAGGGTTGATTCTAGATCCCTATCTTATCTCTAGCTTCCTGTCCAGATGTCTCTACCCTGTGGGTGGCTAGTCCTATTTATAGGCGAAGGCCCTGGGCCTCTTCCCAAATATTGAGCGGGAAGGGCGCCAACAATTGGCCATTTTGAAGGGGAACATCTAGTACACTTATCCTGACTAAAGTTGGTCCTCGCCTGTCAAAGGCTCTGGTGGTGACACCGACCTGGGCTCCATGGTGACCTCCATTCTGCCGTTGTACTGGTCTTGGTCTTGTTGCACCAAATGGATGCCTTTGCTTGATGCTCTCGCCTGCACTTGCTCCCCTTGCACCAAAGAGGAAAGAATGACACTGCGCGGCCTGGCACCCGGCTGGCGCCCTTGGTCGTCATGGCTTGCATCATGGGCAACTCGCGAGGTGCCCCGCCTTGAACTCTCTGCCTCCTCGTGAGCCAGCCTGACGAGGCCATGCCTGAGGAAGCTCCTTGTCATCCGCCCCTCGAGGCTTGGCCCCTCGCGAGGGTCTTGAGCTTGTGTTGATGAAGATGGGCCGTGCTGGGCCCCCTTTGAGCCCCGCCGCAGGCCGCAGGCAGGCAAGTCTGGGGACCCCTGTTCCTAGAACGCCGACAGTGGCCCCCCTGGACGTCCACCGACCTCAACTCCAACTCCATATATTTGCTTTCGCGGAGAAAAAACCTAGAGAGAAGGATTCATCGTGTTTTACGATACGGAGCCACCGCCAAGCCCTAAACTCTCTTGGGAGGGCTGATGTGGAGTCCATTCGGGGCTCCGGAGAGGGGGATTCATCGTCATCGTCATCATCAACCATCCTCCATCACCAATTTCATGATGCTCACCGCCGTGCGTGAGTAATTCCATCGTAGGCTTGCTGGACGGTGATGGGTTGGATGAGATTTACCATGTAATCGAGTTAGTTTTGTTAGGGTTTAATCCCTAGTATCCACTATGTTCGGAGATTGGTGTTGCTACGACTTTGCTATACTTAATGCTTGTCACTAGGGCCCGAGTGCCATGATTTCAGATCTGAACCTATTATGTTTTCATGAATATATGTGAGTTCTTGATCCTATCTTGCGAGTCTATAGTCACCTATTATGTGTTATGATCCGACAACCCCGAAGTGACAATAATCGGGATACTTCTCGGTGATGACCGTAGTTTCAGGAGTTCATGTATTCACTAACTGTTAATGTTTTGGTCCGGTACTCTATTAAAAGGAGGCCTTAATATCCGTTAGTTTCCATTAGGACCCCGCTGCTACGGGAGGTTAGGACAAAAGATGTCATGCAAGTTCTTTTCCATAAGCACGTATGACTATATTCAGAATACATGCCTATATTACATTGATGAATTGGAGCTAGTTCTGTGTCACCCTATGTTATAACTATTACATGAGGAATCGCATCCGACATAATTATCCATCACTAATCCAATGCCTACGAGCTTTTCACATATTGTTCTTTGCTTATTTACTTTATCATTGCTACTGTTACAATTACTAAAAAACTGCTACTGTTACTTTTTCTACTACTACCGTTACTTCCATACTACTTTGCTACTAAATACTTTGCTGCATATACTAAGTTATCCAGGTGTGGTTGAATTGACAACTCAACTACTAATACTTGAGAATATTCTTTGGCTCCCCTTGTGTCGAATCAATAAATTTGGGTTGAATACTCTACCCTCAAAAGTTGTTGCGATCCCCTATACTTGTGGGTTATCAAGACTATTTTCTGGCGCCGTTGCCGCGGAGCATAGCTCTATTCTTTGAGTCACTTGGGATTTATATATGTTGATCACTATGAAGAACTTGAAAGATGAAAGAACTAAGATATATCCCTCAACTACGAGTGGAGGTATGGAACTGCCATCTAGCTCTGCACTTGATTCTTCTTCCGTTATGAGTAAGCCTGCGACACCTAAACCTGCTTCTACTATTAATTCTGATATGTCGCATGTTATTGATGATGCCACTTCTACTATGCATGATACTTATGATGAAACTACTTCTATGCTTGATACTACTGTGCCATTAGGTGAATTTCTTGATGAGCAACTTACTAGGGCTAGGGAGAATGAAATTATTGAAACTGATAATATTGACGATAGTGATGATGAGAGTTCTCCCCCTAAATATGAATTGCCTGTTGTTCCTGAGGGTTATGTTATGGAAGAAGAAACTGCTAGAGATTTTCTTGCTTGCAATGATAGATCAGATCTTAAGAAATTATTAGCTAAATGATACGTCTCCGTCATATCTATAATTTTTGATTGTTCCATGCCAATATTCTTCAACTTTCATATACTTTTGGCAACTTTTTATACTATTTTTGGGACTAACATATAGATCCCGTGCCCAGTGCCAGTTCCTGTTTGTTGCATGTTTTATGTTTCGCAGAAAACCAATATCAAACGGAGTCCAAATGGGATAATAACGGATGGAGAATTATTTTGGAATATTTGGGATTTTCCGGAGGAAGAATCAATGCGAAACGGTGTCCGAGGTGGCCACGAGACAGGGGGGCGCACCCACACCCCCTGGGCACGCCTAGCATTCTCGTGGGCCACCCGTAAGGCGGTTGATGCCGTTATTTTGCCGCAAGAAAGCTAATTTTATGAGAAAAATCTGGACGAAAGATTCACCCCAATCAGAGTTACGGATCTGCGGATATTAAAGAAACGGTGAAGGGGTAGAATCTGAGAGTGCAGAAACAGAGAGATAGATCCAATCTCGGAGGGGCTCTCGCCCCTCCTACGCCATGGGAGCCAAAGACCAGAGGGGAAACCCTTCTCCCATCTAGGGAGAAGGTCAAGGAAGAAGAAGAAGAAGGGGGGCTCTCTCCCCCTTGCTTCCGGTGGCACCGGAACACTACCGGAGGCCATCATCCTCACCGCGATCTTCACCAACACCTCCGCCATCTTCACCAACATCTCCATCACCTTCCCCCATCTATATTCAGCGGTCCACTCTCCTGCAACCCGTTGTACCCTCTACTTGAACATGGTGCTTTATGCTTCATATTATTATCCAATGATCTGTTGCCATCCTATGATGTCTGAGTAGATTTTCATTGTCCTATCGGTGATTGATGAATTGCTATGTTTGGTTTGAGTTGCATGTTTTATTATTAGTGTTGTCCTATTGTGCCCTCCGTGTCGCGCAAGCGTGAGGGATCCTAGCTGTAGGGTTTGCAATATGTTCATGATTTGCTTATGGTGGGTGGCGTGAGTGACAGAAGCACAGACCCGACACTACAAAAAAAATACACATCCATGACATTTTGGGCCGAACGAAATTTTTTCCTGTCATACATATGACACTTCTATGGCGATAATTGTGACAAAACCCGGTATCATCATAGATGTGGTGGGCTCCTACTTCTATGACAAAAAATCATGACAAAAAATGGGCTTTTTGTCCTGGGCGGGCCGGAGACGCAGCTGCATGCCATTCTTTGGGCCGTCCATGAAGGAAAAATCATGGTAGAAGCGAGGGCGAGGAAAATTTTGGGGAGTTCCCGGTTACGGTGGGTGGTCGGGGGCCGAGCGATGCGCGTTTCTTTCGTACACGTACGCGTGTGTGTGCAAGGCGTTGGCTCTAACTGAACCCAAGCGAGGCGTTGGGCTCTAACTGAACCCGCGCGATTGCACTGCAGGCTACGCGTTACTGAACCCAAGCGATCGATCGATGGCTGTTAACTGAACCCGATCGAGCGATTCCTTCGCTACTGCTGCTAACTGAAGCCGATCGATTGGATGAACA
>NC_041385.1:626147824-626191574 GCF_002162155.2 Triticum dicoccoides
TCGACCGTAGCGCTCCAACACAAGTCCGTTTTGTGGTACGCCACACCCCTCCCGAACAGGACCCCCGTTTCGACCATAGGAGGTCCGTTTCGTTCGTTTTGCGGTACGCCACACCCCTCCCGATCAACAGGACCCCCGTTTCGACCATAGGAGGTCTGTTTCCTCCGTTTTGCGGTACGCCACACCCCTCCCGATCAACAGGACCCCCGTTTCGACCGTAGGAGGTCTATTTCCTCTGTTTTGCGATACGCCACACCCCTCCCGATTAACAGGACCCCGTTCCGAACGTAGGAGCACCATTTCCTCCGTTCTGTGGTACGCCAGGCCTCGTTTCCATCGCCTGTTCCCTCCAAGCCCTCCCGATGAACACAACCATGCATTTCGTTCTGACCCAGCCGGCTGGCTCCCCATGAACACGACGACAACGATGTTTCTCCGTTCCGACCCAGCCATGTAGGTATGCGCGAGTAGGCGTTCAAGACCCTACCCGTATGTACATACGTGGCCCTATTTTCTTTCTTGCACCCTGGCCGCTGTACGTACGTGTACATGCTACGTGCACACCTCTACTACGACACGTGCGCGCCTCTACTACGACATGTGCGCGCCTCTACTACGACACATGCGTGCCTCTACTACGACACGTGCGCGCCTCTACATAAACCAGTATATATGTACATACACATTCGCGACCAAAATGACAACACTACGTACGCTTCGACCAGGTGGGTCCCGACTGTCAGGCACTTCCTTGCGTGCGAAGATGTAGCTGGTGGGTCCCAGCAGTCAGGGGGCGAATCGTTTTTTTGCCCGAACGCACTTCCTTGCATGCGAAGATGTAGCTGGTGGGTCCCAGCAGTCAAGGGGAAACGTTTTTTTTGTGAAATACGGTGGCCTGTCTAGTGGGTCCCTGCTGTCAGGTGGAGGAATAATTATTTTCCACGTAATAAGGAGGCACTTCCTTGCTACGGCCGTGGACCCAGCTGTCAGCCTCTCCACGTACAGTCCACGTCCGATGGAAGTCGTTCCTTGACCACGTTGACCACGCCGCGCCGAGAGCACCAGGGCGGTGGACGACGGCGAGGCCTAGGAAGGAGACGACGGGGAGCTGGGGAAGATGCGACAGTGGAAGCCCGCGCAGAGAGGAGTACGAGGGTTCACTAGTTCGGCTGCGGTGTGAGGCTGCCGCCGCCGCAGGGCCTGGCCAGCGGTGGGAATAGTAGGGGGTGGTGAGGCCTCCGCGGCAGCACATCCGGCCACAGGAGGCAGGAGCATGCGGCATGATTGGTGCTTCTTTATGTGGCTGGAGCAAGAAGACCAGAGGTTGAAGAAGCACTACGGCCGTTGGATGGACATCGTATGGTCACTGGAGCTAGAATCGTTTATATTGACTAAGTTGACAAAGCACTCCGTCCCCGTCAACTTAGTAGGCCCACAAGTCAGCCTCCCACCAAGGTGGGTCCCAGCTAGCAGGGGGGTATTCATTTTTTTGTGCGTAATAAGGAGGCACTTCCGGTGGGTCCGAGCTGACAGCAGGGGGAATGTTTTTTTCGCGAAATACGGTGGCCCGTCGGGTGGGTCCCAGCAGTCAGGGGCAAATGTTTTTTTCGCGAAATACTGGTGGCCCGTCCGGTGGGTCCCTACTGTCAGGTGGAGGAATAATTTTTTTCCGTGTAATAAGGAGGCACTTCCTTGCGGCTACCGTGGACTCAGCTGTCAGCCTCTCCACGTATAGTATTCTTCTGATGGAATTCGGTCATTGACCACATTGACCACGCCGCGCCAAGAGCACCACGGCGGTGGACGACGGAGAGGCCTAGGAAGGGGACGACACGGAGCCGGGGAAGACGCGGCAGTGGATGCCCACGCGGAGAGGAGTACGAGGGTTCACTGGTTCGGTTGCGCTGCCGTCGCCGCAGAATAACAGGGGGTGTGGGTGAGTGGAGTGGAGGGATGGCCTGGCCAGCGCTGGGAGTAGTATGGGGGCGGTGAGGCCTCCGCGACAGCACAACCGACCACGGGAGGCAGGAGCAGGCTGCACGACCTGCGCTGCTTTGGGCGGCTGGAGCAAGAAGACCAGAGGTTGAAGAAGCACTACGGCCGTTGGATGGACATCGTACAGTCAGTCGAGCTAGAATCGTGCATATTGACTAAGTTAACAAAGCCCTTTGTCCCCGTCAACTTAGTAGGCCCACTATACTGGGTCCCAGCTAGCAGGGGGAGTATTCATTTTCTTTTGTGTAATAAGGAGGCACTTCCTTGCGTGCGAAGATATAGCTGGTAGGTCCGAGCTGTTTGCGTAATAAGGAGGCATTTCCTTGCGTGCGGTCGTGGACCCAGCTGTCAACCTCTCCACATACAGTCTACTTCAGATGCATGTCGGTCGTTGACCACGTTGACCATGCCACGCCAAGAGCACCAGGGCGGTGGACGACGGCGAGGCCTAGGAAGTGAACGACACGGAGGCAGGGAAGACTCGACAGTTGTTTCCCACGCGGAGGGGAGTACGACTGTACGAGGGTTTACTGGTTCGTCTGCTGTCGCCGGAGAATAACAGCAGGTGTGGGACTGTGGGTGAGTAGAGGGATGGCTAGGCCAGCGACGGGAGTACGGTGGGGCGGTGAGGCCTGCGCGGCAGCACAGCCGGCCGTGGGGAGGAGGGAGCAGGCAGTCCCACCGGCGCTTGTTTGAGCGGCTGGAGCAGGAAGAGCAGAGATTGAAGAAGCAGGACGGCCATTGGATGGACATCCAACAGTATACAGGCCACCTGTGGAAAGCCTCAAATCTGTGGAAAACAGCATACAACCCATCTGCCATTATTTCAAATAATTTACAGCCCATTTGCTAATTCTTACGGGTTTTTTGGAGCCCATATTCTTTTTGTTAGCATTACAGCCCATATTGTGGCCACGGTGAAAAAATTATATGAAATTTTGCATATATCGCTGCGGTCTGAACTGTCTTTAATCCCGAAATTTCGAGTCGCATTCAGACTGATTTTAAAAATAAATGTATATCAATATAAAATCCAATAAATTATCCACGCATAAAAATCAATGCAATTTAAAATCTCAAAATGAAAAAAGATATTTGAAACTAATTGCCGGTTTGATGTGTTTTAAAAATGTACAACACATTTCTCATTACTGATAGGCCATTTTCTTGGCCAGCCGAATGAAGCTCTCCTCGTCTTGAAAGATTTGCAGCCCAACAGGCCTGATAAAGCGACTTACTTGACAAATCACAAAAAAACTGGGTTAGCCATTTTCAGAAAGAAAAAAAACTACTGGGTTGGTCTGTGGTAAACATAAAAGAAAAGGCTGTCTAGACAGGCCAGAGTGTCCCGCACAGCCCAGTGGACACCCTGCTTCCGTCTCAAAAACAAATTAGATAAATGCCACTCCAATTATGGCGATTCATAAAAATGCCACTGCAATTTCCAAACTTTCAAAAATGCAACTGCAATTTTTGCAAACTTTGAAAAACGCCACTACAGACTTCGAAAAATGCCACTAGAAATGGCATGAAATGGCATTTTTCAAAGTTTGGAAATTGCAGTGGCATTTCTCGGATACACCAGATTTGGAGTAGCATTTATCAAATTAACCCAAAACAAAAATAACTGGGCGAGCTGCTGGGTCCCTGATGTCAGCCGCTCGTTGTGCAATTCTCTCATTTATTGACTACGTTGACAATGGCATGGGACCCAGATGTCAGAAATCCACTAGGAGGAGCCATTTTTTTATTGGCTTGAAATAGGAGGCACTTGCTTGCGTACTGCCATGACCTTGGTGGGTCCCTGCTATCATCCTCTCAACGTACAATCATCTCCTGATTGTGTACGCGTCAACTTGCTAGGCCCACAAGTCAGCCTCTAAACCCGTGGAGGACAAATACAACCCATTTAAAAAAATAACAGCCCACTCCATACGTTCAAACGGAAAGTTCAACATTCAGAGTAAAGTAACAGGTCTGATCCACATATAGAGTACTGAACTTCCACGTTGACAACCATCATAGCTAAGTTAACTATCTACTCCCACTAATACTCTAGTAGCGTACAAGTACTAACTTACTCTTAGCTAACTAGACGATGCCGGCCGCCATCTGTGGTACACGCTAAACGCCGGCACCGGCATCCTGCGCCTCACCTCGGACTTGCAAGAGGTGCGATAGGGCGCGTTGCTCACGCGCGTTGGCCCTTTCCATGCCGGCGTGGTCCACCGAAGCTTTGGCTTCCAAGTGGGAAACCCACTTGTCGAGCTGGTAGTAAAAATCGGCGTCGCGAACGCGTGCGTGCCCGATAGACTCTAGGGCTATTTGTCGGGCGCCGCCCTCCATGTAGTCGGCCCAGTTGCGGGCGCTCTACTCGCGACTCAGAGCGTCAGTGCGTTGCTGCTCCATGTCCCACTGGTGGCGCAAATCAGCGATATGCTGCTCCTCCGCCAGGCGGTCGCGCTCCAACAACTCCTGCTCCTCCGCCATGCGGTCACACTCCAACAACTCCTCGATCTCGGCATTGCCATCTAAAGACAGATAGAATGCCTCCTCCCTCCGTCCGCCTTCCGGTGAAAAACCGAACACTAGTTCCGACGGTGACCGCCTCTGGCGTCGCCTATCGCGGACGGGCGGGGGCATGGCGGACGTGGCGAGCGACGTCGGGCCGGTGGGGCCTTATGAGGATATGGCGAGTTGGGTCATGGTGGCACCGGAGAAGGCCGGGAAATAGTACTTATAGGGGGAAGGTAGCGCGACGGTCATCAGAATTCAATGCATAATGGCTAAGCGCGCCAGCTTGCCGCGGAAAACTAGAGAAACTGAAATTATGATTGTGCCGTCCCGTCCCGTCTGGGTCGCACGCCGGCATGGCGGTCAAACGAGTGCACTCGAATCATCTCCCTCCTTGTCAATAATGATTCCACGGATTTAAAAAGCCCACAAAAATTAAAGTGTATCTTTTTCCGCATCAGTTAGCTGCCTTAATTATGGCCGGCTGCATACAGGCACTCAAAATCGCTCGCAGGTAGTACGTGAAGCAGCATGCAACGAGTCGCAGCTAAGGGCACGCATGCAACCACTTAAATCGTTGGAATTAATTAGGCTTAAACTTCTGCATGCCGTTAATTATTGCCATGCCTTGGTCTTGCTGCTCTGCTCACGGGACTAATAAACCCGGACGAAGGGAGTACCTTGGTTGGTGAGAGGTTTGAATTAAGCCCTACAAATCGGAAAGGAGGTACTAGTACGTGTGTGATCCGCTATTTATTCATGTAGGATCATGAAAGCACAAGTGCTCCCTAGGTGGTTTTGGTAATTAATGTCAACATATCTCTTGTTGGACTAACAATTTTATCTAGTATGTTTCAGATAAGTTCAACATTGGAGTGGCATGGACTAAAGGATGTGGGAACTCCTTCAAGATGCTAAGGATAAAGGATTGGCTCAAGCTTCAAGCTCAAGACTCTTCATTTTACATTTTAGTGATCCAAGATGACATTGAGTCTATAGGAAAAGCTAATACTATCAAGAAGGGATGAGGTGTTGCTTAATGAGCCTCTTGCTTCATGTGCTTAGTGATATGCTCCAAAAACCCTCAACCACTTTCCCACTTCCACACATATGTCCTAAACCTAAAGTCAAACTCGGCCCCACTGATTCTTTCTATCCGGCGCCACCGAGTTTTGATGTCTTAGCCACTGCCACAAACCCTAGGCAAATCGGTCTCACCGATAGGGATCTCGGTCTCACCGAGATGGGATTGTAATCTCTCTGTGCATGTCCATTATCAAAATAGGTCTCACCGAGTTTGAACAATCGGTACTACCGAGATTACAATGCAAACTCTCTGGTTAACTTATTATCAAAATCGGTCCCACCCAGTTTGATAATCGGTCCAACCGAGTTTGCCTGACCAACTCTCTGGTTAGCTAATTACCAAAATCGGTCTTACCGAGTTTGTGTAATCAGTCTCACCAAGATTACGTTATGCCCTAACCCTAACCGAATCGGTCCCACCGAGTTGCATTTCGGTCCCACCAAAAATCCTAACGGTCACATTATTTGCTAAATTGGTCTGACCGAGTTTAACGATTCGGTCCCACCGAGTTTGGTAGATTGTGTGTAACGGTTAGATTTTGTGTGGAGGCTATATATACCCCTCCACCTCCTCTTCATTCGTGGAGAGAGCCATCAGACTGAACCTACACTTCCAGCATCCTATTTCTGAGAGAGAACTACCTACTCATGTGTTGAGGCCAAGATATTCCATTCCTACCATATGAATCTTGATCTCTAGCCTTCCCCAAGTTGCTTTCCACTCAAACCCTCTTTCCACCAGATCCAAATCCTATGAGAGAAAGTTGAGTGTTGGGGAGACTATCATTTGAAGCACAAGAGCAAGGAGTTCATCATCAACACACCATTTGTTACTTCTTGGAGAGTGGTGTCTCCTAGATTGGCTAGGTGTCACTTGGGAGCCTCCGACAAGATTGTGGAGTTGAACCAAGGAGTTTGTAAGGGCAAGGAGATCGCCTACTTCGTGAAGATCTACCGCTAGTGAGGCAAGTCCTTCGTGGGCGACGACCATGGTGGGATAGACAAGGTTGCTTCTTTGTGGACCCTTCGTGGGTGGAGCCCTCCGTGGACTCGCACAACCGTTACCCTTCGTGGGTTGAAGTCTCCATCAACGTGGATGTACGATAGCACCACCTATCGGAACCACGCCAAAAACATTTGTGTCTCCAATTTCGTTTGAATCCTCCAAACCCTTCCCTTTACATTCTTGCAAGTTGCATGCTTTAATTTCCTCTGCTCATATACTCTTTGCATGCTTGCTTGCTATGTGTTGTGAATGTTAAATTTGTGCCTAAACTCCACTCAAATTTTAAAAAGGCTTAAAACTGCAACTTTGGCTCTTAGTGTCTAATCACCCCCCCTCTAGACACCTCTTCTCAAGGTCCTACAAGTGGTATCAGAGCCTTGGTATCCATTGCTTTGGTTTAATCACCATTGGAAGAAGATGGATGAGTCTACTTTGGAGAGTCTTAGACATAGAGTGCCTATTCTTGATGGAGAGTATTTTCATGAGTGGAAAAATGAGATGCTTGTAAAGGTGCAATGAGACATCTTGGTCTTATGGCAAATCTTCGGGGATATATGTTAGGAGGAAAGGAATGGGTCCTTGACAGTGGATGTACCGATCACCTGACCGGAGATAAAGACATGTTTCGTGAGCTTGCTGATAATGATAGTCCTTGAAAGTATGTCACTTTTGGTGACAACTCAAAGGGTAAGGTGGTTGCCCTTGGTAAGGTGGCCATCTCACATGATAGCTCCATACAAAATGTTATTCTCGTTGAATCTCTTGGTTATAACTTACTTTCAGTATCTAGACTTGCTGATTTCGGTTTCAATGTTCTATTTACTGAAGTAGATTGCCAAGTGTTTCGTCGAGATAATCATAAAATGGTCTTTACCGGTATACATAGAGGTGATCTTTACATTGTTGATTTCACTAAAAAAAGGCTCAAACTAAAACTTGCTTCATTGCTAAATCCTCAAAAGGTTGGTTATGGCATAGACGACTAGGTCACATTGGTATGAGAAACCTTGACAAGCTTATTAGAGGAAATCATATCCTTGGTGTTAACGATGTCATTTTTGATAAGGATAGACTTTGCAGTGCTTGTCAAGCAGGTAAACAGGTTGGAGGAAGGCATCCCGTGAAGAACATCATGACCACAAAGAGGCCACTCGAGCTACTTCACATGGATCTCTTTGGACCCAACTCTTACAAGAGTCTCGGTGGAAATTCTTTTGGTCTAGTTATAGTTGATGATTTTTCCAGATTTACGTGGGTGTTCTTTCTTGATGATAGATCACAGGTTCAGAAGATCTTCAAAAACTTCGCTAGGAAGGCCCAAAACCAATTTGAAGTGAAGATCAAGAAGGTTCGCAGTGACAACGGAATGGAGTTCAAGAACGCAAATGTGGACACCTTTCTTGACGAAGAAGGGATTTCACACGAGTTCTTGGCTACGTACACACCTCAACAAAATGGAGTTGTTGAGAGGAAGAATCGGACGCTGATCGAAATGGCGAGAACGATGCTTGATGAGTACAAGACGCCGAAGCACTTTTGGGCAGAAGCGGTCGAGACAGCTTGTCATGCAACAAATCGCTTGTATCTTCACAAGCTACTCGGCAAGACGGCATACGAGCTCCTCACCGGTAATAAACCCCAAGTTGGATACTTTCGAGTATTCGGCTCAAAGTGCTACATTCTTGATAAGCATCGTCGTTCTAAATTTGCTCCTAAGTCTCATGAAGGTTTCCTACTAGGTTATGGCTCAAACTCTCACACTTACCGTGTCTACAACAGTTTCACCCGAAAGGTTGAAGAGATGGTAGATGTGAAGTTTGATGAATCTAACGGCTCACAAGTAGAGCAATTGCCAATTGATGTAGGAGACAAAGATCCTTCGGAAGCAATCCAAGACTTGTCTATTGGCAAGGTCCGTCCAACGGAGGTGAAGGAGAGTACCACGTCTGTCCAAGTGGAAGCTTCTACTTCACGGCAAGGTGAACCAAGAGTTGACACGGAAGCATCCACAAGTGGGACGCACCAAGATGAAGGAAACGAGGAAGTGCATCAAGATGAACGTCAACAACCTCCTTCTCCACCATGACAAGAGAATGACAACGCCAACAATGAAGAAGGACAAGAAGAAGAACAAGATGAAGAAGATGTTCAACGAAGATCCAAGCAAAAGCTTTCACGAGTTCGAGCAAGAGTTGCTAAAGACCATCCCGTCGAGCAAATCTACAATGATATTCAAACCGGGAGAATCACTCACTCTAAAACTCGTCTAGCTAACTTTTGTGAAAACTATTCTTTCATCTCTAGCATTGAACCTATGAAGGTTGAAGAAGCATTGGAAGATCCGGATTGGATAAATGCTATGCATGAAGAGCTACACAACTTTGAGAGGAACCAAGTTTGGACATTGGTTGAGAAGCCCGACAACAACCACAACATCATCGGTACCAAATGGGTGTTTCGCAACAAGCAAGATGAAGATGGACAAGTAGTTCGCAACAAAGCACGTCTCGTCGCCCAAGGCTACACACAAGTCGGAGGTATGGACTATGGTGAGACTTATGCTCCCGTTGCTAGACTTGAGTCTATTCGCATCTTACTTGCCTATGCTAATCACCATGATATCACATTGTACCAAATGGACATTAAAAGTGCTTTTCTAAATGGTGAAATATAGGAGGAAGTTTATGTTAAACAACCTCCCGGCTTTGTCAATACTAAGAAACCCAATCATGTTTACAAACTTCACAAAGCTCTTTATGGTCTTAAACAAGCTCCTAGAGCATGGTATAAATGCTTGACCAAGTTCCTTATTGAAAAAGGCTTTGAAATTGGGAAAATTGATCCTACTCTTTTTACTAAAAGGGTTAATGGTGAACTATTTGTGTGCCAAATTTATGTTGATGATATTATATTTGGTTCAACTAACCCTCATTTTAGTGAAAAGTTTGGGAAGCTAATGTCGGAGAAGTTTGAGATGTCTATGATGAGTGAACTCAAATTCTTTCTTGGGTTGCAAATCAAGCAAACTAAGGAAGGTACTTTTGTCTCTCAAACGAAGTACACTAAGGACTTATTCAAGAAGTTCAATATGCAAGAATGCAAAGGTATGACTACACCCACGCCTACTAGTGGACATCTTGATTTTACCAAAGATGGTGAACCGGTTGATCAAAAGGTTTATCGCTCTATGATTGGTTCATTGTTATATCTATGTGCTTCACGTCCCGATATTATGCTAAGTGTGTGCATGTGTGCACGATATCAAGCTACTCCTAAAGAATGTCATCTTAAGGCTGTGAAAAGGATAGTGAGATACTTAATACATACACCAAATTTTGGCATTTGGTATCCTCAGAGGGCCTCTTTCGATCTTGTCGGCTACTCTGACTCAGACTATGCCGGAGACAAGGTTGATAGAAAGTCCACTTCGGGTACTTGTCAATTTCTTGGTAGATCTCTTGTGTCTTGGTCCTCCAAGAAACAAAACTCGGTATCCTTATCCACCGCCGAAGCTGAATATATTGCCACTGGTTCATGTTGTGCTCAATTACTTTGGATGACCCAAACTCTTAAAGATTATGGGATATATGTGAAACATGTTCCATTGCTTTGTGACAATGAAAGTGCTATCAAAATTGGTCATAATCCTGTGCAACATTCTCGAACTAAGCATATTGAAGTTCGTCATCATTTCATTCGAGATCATGTTGCTAAGGGTGACATTGATCTTAAGCATGTTCGCACTGAAAAGCAATTAGCAGATATATTCACTGAACCTCTTGATGAGAAAGTGTTTTGCAGGTTGAGAGGAGAATTGAACATCATTGATGCTTCAAACTTGGAGTAGAATCTCCATTGGATACATGCAAGACATGAGCTTATAACTAATCCTTGATATTTCTATTATGATGAAAATCTTATGTCTTGGATATATTTGTATCTTGCATGTTATCTAACCCATGTAGGTACTTGGTTGAATCTAATTTCATGAGATTGTAACCTACTCATATCTTGAGCAATCTCTACATCACCAAGTCTCTATACAAAGGTGGTTGAAGACAAAGTAGCACGAAACCATTCAAACATATCCTTTGACAAATTATATGTTAAGCTTCATGATTGTCATTTTTGGATACACAAGTGCTCTTTCTTGCAAGAACTAACCCATGTAGGTATATGGACTAAAATTCCAAGTGGTGCTCCAAATTCTTGATGAGCTACATCAACCTCGAGCAACCCACGCAAGTTCAACTACATGGACAACACCACCAACCAAGGTATGTTATTCCATCTAAGAGAAGCTTTACTCCAAGTCATGAGCTAAAGCAACTCGACAAGATGTGAAGACAACAAGATGCTTAAACGAAAAATGGCAACCCCATTTTGAGCTTAAACGATGAGTATGACCTATGATCAAGTGATCTCACTTGACTCCTAAGTCAATATACTCTAACATAGGTGACTTTGTCGCCGACCATCTCTAGATGAAGTTCCCTTGTGTTTTCTTCTGTGTTTTTCCATTTGTCTCATGCATATGTGTTTCCCCATTCAAAAAGAAAACTTCATCTAGATTTCTTTCTTTTCTCTTTGTTTGCTCTGCATTTTATGCATCCAATTCCTTGCATATCATTCAGTAAATTCCTTGCAAATCTTTGTGAGATCTTACTAGTCTAGTGAGCTGAGGTGACAAGTGTTTTCTCTGTGATGAACTCGGTTACACCGATTTGTTATTTTCGGTCCAACCAAAAATTTTCGGTACCACCAAAGCATACCACTCGGTGCCACCGATTTCACAACAGGAAAAACAGTTTACCACTTATTCTGTGTTTCTTCTGATCCAGCTCCACTCAATGAATCTTGTCTAGTACAAGCATCACATTTTTATCATTGCTTTATGTTGTGACTCAAGGAACAAACCCATTCATGACAAATTCCAGAGGGAGAGAGAGAGATTACATCTTTATCAAGCCCTTCTTGGAAATTGATGTCAAATGGGGAGAGAGAGATCACATCAAAGCTTATCTCTTAGAGAGAGAGATCACATCAGAGAAGGAGAGAGTAGATCCTTCAAGGGGAGAGAGAGATCTCCAGGGGGAGAGAATACTAGTAGAAAGTATTTCTCAAGGATCCCAGATGCTTGGTGTTCAAGAGGAGAGATGCCACATGTCTTGTTGAGGGGAAAGACATGTTCATTTGTGCTTACTTGCATTAGCTCTGTTCTTTATATCTTTCAGCTCTGATTTTCTGTTCCCTATCTTCTCCCAGTATCCCATGCTAGATTCAGGGGGAGCAAGACATCTAAGGGAAAGAAATCATTTAAATTCATTGCATATCTTTACTCTTGGGGACATGTCTAATCCAATGTGGTACTTAGTACTCACTCTCTACATGTCATCCCAGTCTTGGTATTCTTGTGGTTTCTTCTGTTTGCTCTGGCTAGTAAATGTATCTGTGTTATCTAACCTTGTTTACGCAGGTTCATTCCATCCTAAGCCTACTCAAGACTACAAGGTAAGTATATGCATCACAATCATGTGCATGAGGAATTCTTGCTGATGTACATACTGTTTGCAAGAAGGACTCATGGGCATGAAGGTATTTCCTTTAATATTTTTTTTTGCTCTGATGCATATGGCCAAGGTACATGTAACACATTGCCTGCTTATCATGGTTATGCTCTCACATGCTTCTATATTTCATATTCACATGATTGCATACATGTAGGGGGAGCCTATGCTTGTTACATGTCTTTCCAAAGCTTTACTTGCTATTCTTTATATCTTTATCTAAAGCTTTGATGTATGTTGCCATCAATTACCAAAAAGGGGGAGATTGAAAGCACAAGTGCTCCCTAGGTGGTTTTGGTAATTAATGTCAACATATCTCTTTTTGGACTAACACTTTTATCTAGTATGTTTCAGATAAGTTCAACATTGAAGTGGCATGGACTAAAGGATGTGGGAACTCCTTCAAGATGCTAAGGATAAAGGATTGGCTCAAGCTTCAAGCTCAAGACTCTTCATTTTACATTTTAGTGATCCAAGATGACATTGAGTCTATAGCAAAAGCCAATACTATCAAGAAGGGATGAGGTGTTGCTTAATGAGCCTCTTGCTTCATGTGCTTAGTGATATGCTCCAAAAACCCTCAACCACTTTCCCACTTCCACACATATGTCCTAAACCTAAAGTCAAACTCGGCCCCACTGATTCTTTCTATCCGGCGCCACCGAGTTTTGATGTCTTAGCCGCTGCCACAAACCCTAGGCAAGTCGGTCTCATCGATAGGGATCTCGGTCTCACCGAGATGGGATTGTAATCTCTCTGTGTATGTCCATTATCAAAATCGGTCTCACCGAGTTTAAACAATCGGTACTACCGAGATTACAATGCAAACTCTCTGGTTAACTTATTATCAAAATCGGTCCCACCGAGTTTGATAATCGGTCCAACCGAGTTTGCCTGACCAACTCTCTAGTTAGCTAATTACCAAAATTGGTCTTACCGAGTTTGTGTAATCGGTCTCACCGAGATTACGTTATGCCCAAACCCTAACCGAATCGGTCCCACCGAGTTGCATTTCGGTCCCACCGAAAATTCTAACAGTCACATTATTTGCTAAATCAGTCTGACCGAGTTTAACGATTCGGTCCCACCGAGTTTGGTATGTGTGTAACAGTTAGATTTCGTGTGGAGGCTATATATACCCCTCCACCTCCTCTTCATTCGTGGAGAGAGCCATCAGACTGAACCTACACTTCCAGCATCCTATTTCTGAGAGAGAACTACCTACTCATGTGTTGAGGCCAAGATATTCCATTCCTACCATATGAATCTTGATCTCTAGCCTTCCCCAAGTTGCTTTCCACTCAAACCCTCTTTCCACCAGATCCAAATCCTATGAGAGAGAGTTGAGTGTTGGGGAGACTATCATTTGAAGCACAAGAGAAAGGAGTTCATCATCAATGCACCATTTGTTACTTCTTGGACAGTGGTGTCTCCTAGATTGGCTAGGTGTCACTTGGGAGCCTCCGACAAGATTGCGGAGTTGAACCAAGGAGTTTGTAAGGGCAAGGAGATTGCCTACTTCGTGAAGATCTACTGCTAGTGAGGCAAGTCCTTCGTGGGTGACGGCCATGGTGGGATAGACAAGGTTGCTTCTTCATGGACCCTTCGTGGGTGGAGCCCTCCGTGGACTCGCGCAACCGTTACCCTTCGTGGGTTGAAGTCTCCATCAACGTGGATGTACGATAGCACCACCTATCAGAACCACGCCAACAACATCCGTGTCTCCAATTGCGTTTGAATCCTCCAAACCCTTCCCTTTACATTCTTGCAAGTTGCATGTTTACTTTCCGCTGCTCATATACTCTTTGCATGCTTGCTTGCTATGTGTTGTGAATGTTAAATTTGTGCCTAAACTCCACTCAAATTTTAAAAAGGCTTAAAAACTGCAACTTTGGCTCTTAGTGTCTAATTACCCCCCTCTAGACACCTCTTCTCAAGGTCCTACAGATCAAGTAGGTCATTTCTTGAATTGAGCCCTGCAAACCGGAAAGGAGGTAGTACGTGCGTGATCCGCTATTTATCCGTGTAGGATCGATAGTGTAGCTTGTCAGTTTCTTCAGAGGTAGGCATTTTTATCCGTGCAGGATCGGTAGTGTAGCTTGTCAGTTTCTTCAGAGGTGGGCATTTTTATTCAAAAAACTGCCACTTCACATCTTGCGTCGCAAATAAAACTGCCAGGAGCGCATTTGTAGGCTAGCTAGTGATCGATCAGTAACTTGTAAACACTGAGCGAACAGAAATAAGTAACTGTTAATGCATCTCAATGATTCACAGATCATATACAAATATGTAGCTCCAAAAGCAAAGATCAGCCACTTCGGATCTTGTGTCGCAACTAAAACTAACTAGTACGATTCCCATACATAAGATCAACATGTTAATGCATCTCAATGATTCACAGATCATATACAAATATGTAGCTCCAAAAGCAAAGATCTAGAAAAAACATCTATTCTTCCTACTAACATGGATGCTTCTCTTGGCCAACATTCAATACAGACTAAAAGACAAATTTGTTTGTGAAGTCTACAATTCCTCTTGCAAATGTAAGTGGTTTCACCAACAGCTGGAACCATGAGAATGAACCACACATGATGGAGGAACATCCACTGCAATATGATTTGGTCTTCTCTCGATCACACCGCGAGACTATCTTCGGAATACAAACTTTAACCTAGGCAAAATGATGCCCATTGTATAATCATACCAAAGCAATGAAGCACCTAGTGTTGGCCAGTGAATAGTACAGTACTACTTTTCTGCAGTCCATGAAGTGACTATCCAATCTTTGTGCCTATTTTCAAATGGCACTGCATGCAGTGACTATACTATTCTCTTATGCAGTTCAACCAAAATTGAGGACACTTTGTTTGTTTGCCAAATAGCAACGGGCAAACATCTCTATCTGCACAAATATCAAGCATCTAGTAAACATATACCACACCATGTATTTTCAGTTTAAACATGTCTCTTCCGCTTAGCATCTGTCATGTTCTGCACTGGACAATCTGATACAGTTATGTTTTGCCCTGGACAATTTCATACTGAATTGATTTGCTGGTTCAGAGCAGAAATATAGCGCCTATTCTTCATCAGACCAAGGATATCCATGTTCACAGTGATGGAAGAGGTGAAATCGATACAACTAAAATTGAGCATCCAATCATTGAATCCTGTCCTGCACCTCCAATGTAGGTCCACCCTGCCAATAAATTCACATACAAACCACTAGTATTACTATCTAATGACAGTACAAAAAGAGTAGCAAGATAGTAGCAAACCATGTACCTTTGTAATGAATAGCTCGTAGTGCCACCAATTGGATATAAAGGTTTGGAAAAAACATGCTCCTAATGTTGAACCAGTTGGACTTTTTGTGCAGTTCCACTAAAATCGAGCATCCCTCTTTGCATAGATATTGAAAGTGTGATTACTATAAAAGTGGCACTAGTTGAAGCATAGACTCACAAATATAAGCATTCCAATTTCTTAATGGGAAAAGGTAGCGAGACTATTTCTAACCACCTGTTTGAAGGAATAAATAAAGCAACAACGGCTGATGTCAGGAAGGCATACATAGTTTTTTCTGAAAAACTGAGCCATTCCTGACCTTTCCTCTTCTTTTAAGGAAATTTTGTGCAGTTCTACTAAAATAAAATGCCATCACCGCCTTGACAATTCAGTGATACTGTACAAAAGGAAATGACTTAACATTACATCATGATGTCAGGTATGTAGTCGACAGGCATTAGAGACAAACATACAGACCTCCTCCGATAACATAATGAACATTAATTTTAACAAAGGTGTGAGTAGCTTTACTGGGATAATTTGAGTGAACTCTACTCCCTCTGTTCCTTAATATAAGACGTTTTCGCGGTTCAATTTAAAGTACCCAAACGTCTAGTATTTAGAAAAACAGGTAGTAGTTTTCTTGAGCAAATATCTGGGAAAGCTTGCCACACTTTATTTATGTCCATACGCTAATGCAACACCATTCGAATACTACAAATATACACTAATCCAGTGGCTAGTGCAACAGTAGAGTAGTTAGTTTATTACAGGGTACAATACAATGATTTTACTGAACAGATTTCAATAAACTCTAGCACTGGAAAGTTTCTATAAGAATTAACAATACAAAATGTAAAGGTAACAAGTTTCAGCATTGGTATACTAGCTGTGCATGAGCATTAAACCAAATGCAAAAGTCTGAAGGTAACTAGCATTATTAACTAATGACAGTATAAAAAATAGCAAACCATGTACCTCCAAGGTAAATATCATTTCAAACTCGGGGGGACCTTAAAAATTGCTATCCCAATCTTGATAATCAATCAAACATAAAAACTTGATCGAACGAATCAAGAGAACATCCGGAGGAGGAAGTGCCCACTCTTGACCTTTCCTCTCGTCTTCATAATTGTATGTGCAGTTTAACCAAAATTAAATGACATCAGTGCCTTGGCATTTTGGTGACACTGTACAAAAAAATTAACTTATCTCATGAAAGTGAGGTATGTAATCTATAAGCAATAATAGTGCAAAAATCTGAAGTTAGTAACAAGTTTCATCGTTGGTATACTGGCTGTGCAACAACATTAGAATGCCTTAGCTAAAAATCTTTAATACATCCACAATCAACAGCTAACCCTGAAATAATACAATGACATTAAATGGCATTGCTTAAATTTATCGGTGGCATTAGACTGAGAGCGACATTAGTTAAATGTGGCATCACTTTAGCAGTAGCATTGCTTGACTTGACTGCTGGCGTTATACTAAGGCCTTCCACTATGTAGTCGACGCCCAATGCATTAAAATACTACCGGCTGGGTAGCGATGCCCTGAAGATTTTACTTGGCACCGGTCTCACAATGTTGCATTCGTAGCCTGACAAATAATGGGACCCAGATGCTCTATTCACATGAGTTTCCTTAGCCTGGTTAGCTCTTTGAAGTGGGCCATGAGCCAATTGTTTATTGCTTTCTACATTTGGCACCGGCTAGGCATCGGAGCAGCTACTTGCTCCGGTTCCCTGAATTTTTTTATGGCACCGGCTGGGCAATGGAGGGCATCGGTGCTAAATAAACCAAAAGTGGATTTGGCACCGCTTTTGGCCTACATAGCGAAGGGCCTAACAGCAAAAAAAGTGGCAATAAGAGCATGGGAGGCCCATTCGGACAGTGGGCGCACCAGTACAATGTACCTCCACGGACGCAGAGTGGTGAGCGAGGTATGGTTGCCAAGAGCAACAAATATCCAGGCAGCATATGTGGATTACGTCCCATTTTTGTTCTCTTTATCCACCTTTTTCCTATGTGAGGACAACAAACCGATCGACCTGGTCATTCTTTATTGCGTTGTCATGCCTTTCCACCCTTCTTCAACCAAGAGACACGAGACTCGTTCCTTAGCTACTGATTTTCCCCTTTTCAACCTAGATGCGGGTTCGAAGCCTACTCTCTTGGACAGTACAGTCTCCCTTCCTTTCCTTATTCAACCCAGACATGGATTAGTCTGCATGAAGTAGGGTTTCCTTTAATAGTGCAAATTATGGTTTTCGTCTGCGTGGCCAGCAGAGCAGAGTATAGCAAATTGGGAAGTTGGTGGAGTGGAAAAAGATCCACATGCAACGACGTGGCATATGGGGTAATAGAACAAGGGTATGGTTCGAAAAGAGGTAGCATACCCGAGGGTCGGCGGGAAGTGGCTTCAGTCGTGGTCGTCGTCGTCCGCACACACTACGGCAGCGAGCTTGGGGACGGAGGCCATCCCGTGAAGGCGCTAGGCCTGAGAGGACGACCTTGTCATCAGTGCGTGACATCGCTCACTGACGACGAGTGCGTTAATGTTGCATGTCCTTTTCTTACCCGGCGGACCTGTGACCACCGGTGAGGAGGGAGAGAGGGGCCGTCTTTTTTAGATCTGGAGAGAGGGTGGTAGTGTGAGAAGCAAGTGGGCAGCCCTTGGCAAGAAAGCGCTGAAGCTCCAGCCTATATATCT
Source organism: Triticum dicoccoides (assembly GCF_002162155.2). Taxonomy (NCBI): domain Eukaryota; kingdom Viridiplantae; phylum Streptophyta; class Magnoliopsida; order Poales; family Poaceae; genus Triticum; species Triticum dicoccoides. The sequence continues at coordinate 626,165,999 of NC_041385.1, forward strand.
TTTTTATACTACTAGTACTGGAGGTGGAGTAGTGGTAGAGTAGTTTATATTTTCTCTGCGTATAGTACTAGTTAGTTGTGCTTCAAAACTGAAGGGCGCACCATTAAAAAAATAAAGGTCGATAACTAATGCGGCACCTCGGGCCAACATGGCCAGATCGCATTTTGCACGAGAAATTACACACCATGTTTCGTTGACATGTGGTCCCGTTCCAACATATCAGTGAGACGACGGCGAGTAGTAGGAATATTTCTGAACGAACGTGTAGGCCGGGGTGCCTCTTCGTGAACCGTGGCAAACTGGCAACCGTCCACCGACTCTTCGCCTTTCCCTCTCGATTTGGAACTGCTGTCGCACGCTCTTCCTCTCCCTCCTCCATTTTCTTTAGCCCTTCACCCTTTCTTCTGCCATTGTTTGATCGCCTTCTCCATGGAGGGAACAGGCCGGAAACGACCCCATTATTCTTGCCCCGATCTAAAAGATGACATGGTGAAGGAACTCATTGATCGGTGCGATGTCATCACCTCGGCTAGCATGGCAGGTTCGTTCAAGCCCATTCTCGACTCAACTAATAACATCACTACAAGGAACCCAAGAGTTAAGGAGCGGTTTGATCTCCCCTATCTTCTTCGTCGTGACCCTGATGACTGGCGCCGGCACGACGGAGGCCTCGCCCTGTGCAAGTTAATGCCGCTTGATAATGATACATATGATGTTAAGATGCCATCTCTTGAGGGCAAGGCTTGGGCAGGCGCAAATGGAGATTGGGTTGTTTACATTGGGTCCAACTACAAGTGGGAACTTGTGAATGTGTACACTCGTGACCGGGTTCCACTTCTGTAGGATCTTGAAGTATGTCTAGAGGGGGGGTGATTAGACTACTTGACCAAATAAAAGCTATGCCTTTTCCCAATTTTAGTCTTTGGCAGATTTTAGCAAACTTAGCATAAGTCAAGCAATCTTAACACAATTCAAGCAAGCATGCAAAGAGTATATGAGCAGTGGAAATTAAAGCATGCAACTTGCAAGAATGTAAAGGGAAGGGTTTGGAGATTTCAAACGCAATTTGGAGACATGGTGATTTTTGAGCCGTGGTTCCGATAGGTGGTGCTATCGTACATCCACGTTGATGGAGACTTCAACCCACAAAGGGTAACAGTTGCGCGAGTCCATGGAGGGATCAACCCAAGAAGGGTCCACGAAGAAGCAACCTTGTCCATCCCACCATGGCCGTCTCCCACGAAGGACTTGCCTCACTAGCGGTAGATTTTCACGAAGTAGGCGATCTCCTTGCCCTTACAAACTCATTGGTTCAACTCCACAATCTTGTCGGAGGCTCCCAAGTGACACCTAGCCAATCTAGGAGACACCACTCTCCAAGAAGTAATAAATGGTGTGTTGATGATGAACTCCTTGCTCTTGTGCTTAAAATGATAGTCTCCCCAACACTCAACTCTCTCTCACAGGATTTGGATTTGGTGGAAAGAAGATTTGAGTGGAAAGCAACTTGGGGAAGGCTAGAGATCAAGATTCATATGGTAGGAATGGAATATCTTGGCCTCAACACATGAGTAGGTGGTTCTCTCTCAGAAATGGTAAGTTGGAAGTGTAGGTTTGTTCTGATGGCTCTCTCCACGAATGAAGAGGAGGTGGAGGGGTATATATAGCCTCCACACAAAATCTAACCGTCACACACAATTTACCAATCTCGGTGGGACCGAATCAACAAACTCGGTCAGACCGATTTAGTAAACCTAGTGACAGTTAGGGTTTTCGGTGGGACCGACATGCAACTCGGTAGGACCGCTATGGTTAGGGCTAGGGCATAACGTAATCTCGGTGAGACCGATTACACATACTCGGTGAGACCGATTTTGGTAATAAGCTAACCAGAGAGTTGGTCAGGTAAACTCGGTGGGACCGGTTCGCTCATTTCGGTGAGACTGAAATGTACGAAAAGGAAATAGAGAGTTTACATTGCAATCTCGGTGGGACCTGTCGGTGTCAAAACCGGCGGATCTCGGGTAGGGGGTCCCGAACTGTGCGTCTAGGCGGATGGTAACAGGAGACAAGGGACACGATGTTTTACCCAGGTTCGGGCCCTCGTGATGGAGGTAAAACCCTACATCCTCTTGATTGATATTGATGATGTGGGTATTACAAGAGTAGATCTACCACGAGATTAAGGAGGCTAAACCCTAGAAGCTAGCCTATGGTATGATTGTTGTTCGTCCTACGGACTAAAGCCATCTGGTTTATATAGACACTGGAGAGGGCTATGGTTACACAGAGTCGGTTACAATGGTAGGAGATCTACATATCCGTACTGCCAAGCTTGCCTTCCACGCCAAGGAAAGTCCCATCCGGACACGGGACGAAGTCTTCAATCTTGTATCTTCATAGTCTTGGAGTCCGGCCGATGATGATAGTTCGGCTATCCGGACACCCCCTAGTCCAGGACTCCCTCAGTAGCCCCTGAACCAGGCTTCAATGACGACGAGTCCGGCGCGCATATTGTCTTCAGCGTTGCAAGGCGGGTTCCTTCTCCGAATAATTTATAGAAGATTGTGAACACCAGGATAGTTTTCGGCTCTGCAAAATAAATTCCACATATCACCGTAGAGAGAATAATATTTACACAAGTTCAATCTGCTGACGTATTTGGTGGCGTGACGTTACACCACTACCAAGCCTTTACTCGAATCGTTTTTATTGTACCACCTCAGCGTGTTTAGCGAAGCGGTTTCCTTGGCACGTCTTGTTGAAGCAGAGATCGTGTTCCCCTTATTCCGGGATTCCCATCAATACGGACGTAGGTAACCCAACCGTGCCATTGATTGTGGCGCTTGGGAGATAAGCGAGTTTTATCAGGCCGGTGGGGACACATGTTTTTGTCCGCCCATATAAGGGGATAAAGATCCAACCCTTTTACCTGCGCCTTCTTCCTCCTTGGCTTATCCATCTCCGCGAACTCGAGCTCCAGCGCCCAAGTCCGCACATCTCACCTCAACCTTCTCCAACTATGTCCGGAGCGGGAGGCAAGTGGATGGCCTCCTCCATTATGGCGGGGCACATCCAGAAGCTGCGCAGCGCCGGATACCTGTCCAGCGACATCGCGCACCGGCTCCCCGACGAGGGAGAGCTCATCCCCACCCCCAGGCCCCATGAGAGGGTAGTATTTCTTTCCCATTTCCTCCGTGGACTGGGCTTCCCACTCCATCCCTTTGTCCGGGGGCTCATGTTCTACTACGGCCTGGATTTCCATGATCTGGCCCCGAATTTCATCCTCAATATCTCGGCGTTTATCGTCGTGTGTGAGGCCTTCCTCTGCATCCAGCCCCACTTCGGCTTGTGGCTCAAGATCTTCAGTATCAAGCCGAAGGTTGTGAAGGGCAGCCAAGCGGAGTGCGGAGGCGCCATGGTGGGCAAGATGCCCAACGTTACTTGGCTTGAGGGCACTTTCATGGAAACCATTAAGGTGTGGTAATCGGGGTGGTTCTACATCACCGAGCCGTGTGACCCTGAATGGGCAGCGACCCCCGAATTCAGATCTGGCATCCCCATACGGCTCACCTCCTGGAAAGAGAGCGGGCCGACATGGGGTGATTCGGAGGAGCTGACCAGACTCCAAGCCTGCATCCAAAAGCTAGTGAACAAGAAGCTCAAGCTTGTCAACGTAGTCCAGGTCATGCTCATCCGCCGGATTCTCCCGTGCCAACGACGGGGCTTCAATATGTGGGAGTTCGATTCGGCGCAGCACCAGACTTTGAGCGGGCTCTTCGACACTACATACGAAGATGCCTGGAGGGTGCTGTTTAAGGGCGCCGAGGCCCCCGCATCCGCTACCGAAGCTCGCGGATTCAGCTCGCAGCGTCCGGCTAGCGAGGTAAGCGATTTTGCCCTTTACGTGACACTTGTTTTCCATAATTTGACTCTATGCGGGATCTAAACTCCCCCTCCTTTGACAGGACTGGCTGCAGAAGGCTGAATAGACTATCTGTCCGGCCCCATTGCCAGAGGACCCAGCGGACGCCCGCTTAACGGGGCTGCTGGCTCCGGCACCCCACGTGGTGCCGAAGAAGAAGGCCAAGAAGAAGGCCACGGGCACTCGGAAGAGTTCCTGTTTTCAGGTGTCATCGGACGATGACTCCGAGGCAGACTCCTCCCACAAAGGCGAGGAGGAGAAGAAGAAGGCCTCTCCCCCAGCGGGGGGAGGGAAGAAAAGGAAGGCTTCCCCAACGAGGGAGGCCGAAGGGTCCAAGAAGGGAAGGACTCTTCCCCCGGACTTCTCTTCCAGCGCCGGAGATGATGACGAGGATTGGCCTCCAAGGGCCAAGCCCCTGGTGAGATCGTAAGTATCCGGACTCCCGAATAACTTCATGGTTTTTGTTTTCGCCACATAGTGTCTTTCTAATGCCGCATACAACCCTGCAGTCCGCCCAAGGATGATCTTCCCGCTTCGTCGAGCGGGTCCTTGGGTGCGTCGGATATGGATTCTCTTCCGACCGCCTCCACCCCCCGTGATACAGACGATGCCGAGGCAGGATCCCGGGAAGGGACCCGCCAAGAGGAGGAGGCCCCGGAGGTGTCGCAGGACAACCTCCCAGACTTTGCACCGGACTCGGCCCCGGAACCCGTAGTGGCTCCGGAGTCCGGCGGGCGGCCCCTTCGTAAGAAGGGCAAGACCATGACGCCGGTAGCCTCCGTCCAACCGGAGGCGCCGGATAGCTTGCTGGAGGCGCTCAATGGCGCCTCCATCAAAGAGGAACACCGCACTGTTATGAGTGCGATGATTCAGAAGGTTCAGCTCGCCAAGAGCGGGCTGACCGAAGCCTGCAGCAGCCTTCTAACAGGCTTTGAGGTAAGAATTTTGATATATGTAAAATAGTACCGCATTGACAGTAGCCCCTGATGCTCGGTTCGGTATTCGAAAAGAAAAGTGGGACTGAGGATCTAAAAAGATATACGCAGGAGTCATATAAAAAATATGTCAATATGGGATTGTAGGCTGTGCTGCTGACCTCTGCCGCACTGACTGCGGAGGTCAATACTTTGAAACAAAGCCTCGAGTGGTCCGAGAGCAAGCTCGGCCGTGCCAAGAAGCAGCTCGAGGACAAGGAAGGTGAGTAAAACCTTATGAAAATTGTACCTTACAGAAAAGGATTTGGTTGCAAGAAGAATGACAAGGATAACGTGGGTATTGCAGGGGCCACAAACGAGGTGGCGACCCTGAAGGAGGCGGTGTCCGCGGCTGAACGTAATGCGGCCGCGGAGCGCACCGAGAGAGAGAGGCAGGAGGCGCGGGTGGCAGAGGTACAGCAAGAGCTCCAGGCTCTCGTGGAAAAACATGAGAGTTTGGAGCGTGACTCGAAGACTCGAGAGTCCGAGCTTGCAACGGCTCTTGAGAGTGCCAAAGCCGCTAAGGCCGAAGCCTATAAGGCCCTCCAGGAAGTCGAGGCGTTGAAGAAAATAGCGGCGGGTAAGGCATTTTTCATGCAAAGTAAGCATGTGAGTGTGAATTACCTATCACTTACCCGAATTCGGAGCTCTCCAGGAGCGTTCGTAGATCTGCCCCGCAGCGTGTCCGATGTTGCCGCTTTCTATAGGGCCGAGGAGGGGAGCTTGATGGAGAAGGTCTTCTGGTATCAGTATGCTGAGGCCGGACATCCGGTGCCCCTTAGCGACTAGCTGAAGCAGCTGGTCGAGCTCCACAAGGTGGCCGAACAGGCCATGAAGGGCCTCATAGTTCGGCTGTGGCCTAAGGAGGCCATGCCTGGGAGCTACTTCGGCCTGGTGCGGCGGCTGGTGGATGCGTGTCCATGGGTTGAAGTCATCAAGCACTCCGCCTGTATTGAAGGTGCCCGTCGGGCCCTTGCCCGCGCAAAGGTGCACTGGGGTAAGATGGATGCCCAGAAGCTTGTGACGGACGTGCCACCGCTGGGCAAGGAGCATCGCACGCCCGAGATGTATTATAAGAGTGTCCTGAAGGGTGGCCGCATTATTGCGGGTGAGTGATGCAAAGATGTAATATTTGAGTAGACTCGCATTTTGTTATCCTGTGCGCTGAAAACTTTGTTCATATGCGCTAAGCAACGCTTGTTAATTTAAAATATTACCTTCTGTGCGGCTGTTTATCAAATCTGAGAGATGGCAAGTCGTCGGCTTCAGCCCCCATGCCACGAGTGCTGGGGTGTTCGGGATAAATTTGAGCACTCTTGTTCCCATTTTTGGGTCCATCTAGGGAGGCGCTCAACACAACGAACAAGGCAACCGGACTTATAATGCTTGAACACTCTCACTTAGCCATAGAATTCTATAATTTTAAATTTCGGCGAAGTCCCTAGTGTTCGGAAGGCCGAATTTGGGGTGCTATCCACGCCTGGGCCGGACAAAGCCGGCTCCTCGCTCTAAGCGGCATAAGTCTTTAGGGACTCGCAAAAAACCTCTCGAACAGCGACCGGCTCTCGCCTCATCATGACGGTCAGTTTTAGCTTTCTCCACTGAGGCGCTCGCCCAGCTCAACTGGGGCGCAATCGCAGTGGTTCTCCCAGTGCTACCTTAGCCGATACAACGGAACATAAGGTACCAAAACATGGGAGCCGGGCAAACCCAACTATTGACCCAAGACATGATTCGGAGCCGATGCATATAATGCTATAAGTTCGGGGTGCCGCACTTGTGAAAGTGTTCGGACTTATCACACCATGATGCGGGAAACATAAGCCCCTGGTGTACTTAGCCGTACCAAAGTGTACGGATGCAACATGTCATAAATGAACATATGTATAAGAAAGAAATGCAATTATAAGCAAAAAGGTCCTGCATTGCTTATTCAAGAAAAACTGCTGTGAATGCAGAACGATACAAATGGTGCGATAAGCAAGGGATGGGACTATTAAACATGTCCCCCTCCAGGGGTAGGCTGCGGAATGGTGTATAAAACAGATTTAATGCTCGTAATGGAGACCACCTGGATATTCGTTGTAGCCTGTCTCCTTCCCTGGCTGTTGCATCGTGAGTTCGGCAGGTCTGCTGCCGGACAGGGCCTCTGACGAATGGAGTCCTGTGGGTAAAAAAAAGGAAAGAGAAAAAAAAGAAAAAAAGAACGACACACTTGAGAGCCCCTGGTGTGGTTAAGCCGCATTCTGGGCCTATCGTGGTCGTGCCCCTCCCCCCATGCCCATGGTATCTCCAGAGCGTAATGGTGTACACGAAGGACCTATCTTGACATTTTGCAGGGGTTGGGGTTGGGGCCGCACTGCTACGCGTGCTCGGAACGTGCCAGGTGGTCTTGTTGTAGGTTACTCCGGGCGCGTTTAGCCATGTCCGGTCGCATAACGGCCGGACTCGAGAATTGCCTTAAGAGGCTGCACTGTACTTCTGCCGCGAGAGCCGCTGTATGTTCCTCCGTTCGGAGAGAGCGTTCAGTGTTTCCGTTGACCGTGATGACTCCTCGAGGGCCTGTCATCTTGAGCTTGAGGTATGCGTAGTGCTGCACCGCGTTGAACTTTGCAAACGCGGTACGTCCGAGCAGAGCATGATAGCCGCTGCGGAACGGAACTATGTCGAAGATTAACTCCTTGCTTCGGAAGTTATCCGGGGATCCGAAGACCACTTCCAGTGTAACTGAGCCTGTACAATTGGCTTCTACACCTGGTATGACGCCTTTAAAGGTCATCTTGGTAGGTTTAATCCTTGAGGGGTCAATGCCCATTTTGCACACTGTATCCTGATAAAGCAGGTTCAGGCTGCTGCCGCCGTCCATTAGGACTCTGGTGAGGTGAAATCCATCGACGATTGGGTCTAAAACCAATGCGGCGAATCCACCGTGGCGGATGCTGGTGGGGTGGTCCCTTCGGTCAAAAGTGATCGGGCAGGAGGACCATGGATTGAACTTCGGGGCAACTGGCTCCATCGCGTATACATCTCTGAGTGCACGCTTCCGCTCCCTTTTGGGTATGTGTGTTGCGTATATCATGTTCACCGTCCGCACTTGTGGGGGGAAACCCTTCTGTCCTCTATTGTTCGGCGGTCGGGTCTCTTCCTCGTCATCGCTATGCATCCCCTTGTCGTTGTTTTCGGCAATTAACTTGCCTGCCTGCTTGAATACCCAATAGTCCATGTTGGTGTGGTTGGCTGGCTTTTCGGGGGTGCCGTGTATCTGGCACGAGCGGTCAAGTATTCGGTCCAAATTGGACGGACTCGGAGTAGTTCTTTTGAATGGCTTTTTCCGCTGACCGGGTTTAGAGCCTCTGAATCCGGCATTGACTGCCATATCCTCACTATTATCGCCGTTAATGCGGCGTTTGTTTTTGTTGCGACGCGACCTGCCATTGCGGTCCTTGATATCTGGACTGCCAGAATTTTTGCTGAGGTTGTTGCTGCGTGCTAGCCAGCTGTCCTCACCCGCGCAGAAGCGGGTCATGAGTGATGTGAGGGCTGCCATGGATTTCGGCTTTTCCTGTCCCAGGTGCCGGGCAAGCCATTCGTCGCGGATGTTATGTTTGAAGGCCGCGAGGCCTCCGCATCCGGACAATCGACGATTTGTTTTTTCTTGGTTAAGAACCGTGTCCAGAATTGTCTGGCCGATTCATCTGGATGCTGAATTATGTGGCTTAGGTTGTCAGCGTCTGGTGGTCGCACATACGTGCCTTGGAAGTTATCGAGGAATGCGGCTTCCAGGTCTTCCCTACTCCCAATTGACTCTGCTGGCAAGCTGTTAAGCTAATGCCGGGCTGGTCCTTTAAGCTTGAGCGGGAGATATTTGATGGCGTGAAGATCATCACCGCGGGCCATGTGGATGTGAAGGAGATAGTCTTTGATCCAAACCGCGGGGTCTGTTATGCCATCGTAAGATTCAATATTCACGGGTTTAAACCCTTCGGGGATTTGATGATCCATTACTTCATTTGTGAAGCATAATGGGTGTGCAGCGCCTCTGTACTGGGCGATATCACGACGGAGTTCAAAAGAGCTTTGTCTATTTTGTTCGGCCCGGCCGGACTTACTGTGTCCGGCGCGACGGTTGTCGTCACGTATCATGGCGCGCCCACGCGATCCATAGATCGATCTTGATTGTCTTGCCTTATCCTCCAATATATGTCGCAAGTCCGGAGTATTCCCCTATGGCCTTGTGCTTTTCGAGCGATGCCGGGGTATGGTTCTAGTGGAGGGCCTAGAGGCCTCTCTGTCGCAGCCACGGGGTGGTCGGTCAGCCGTATTGTCTGTTGGTGATGCAGGTTCATATGCCTCCTCCTCTAATCGGGGGAGCATCTTGCGTTTAGGGTAGCTTTTGGAGGGGCGTTCGAGCTCATGCTCTTCGGCCACGAGGACTTCAGTCCATCTGCCGGCTAGCAGATCTTGATCAGCTCTAAGCTGTTGCTGCTTTTTCTTGAGGCTGTTTGCCGTGGCCATAAGCCTGCGTTTAAAACGCTCTTGTTCGATGGGATCCTCAGGCACGATGAATTCGTCGTCGTCGAGGCTTGCCTCGTCTCCGGAGGGAGGCATGTAGTCCTCTACCTCTTCTTCTGCCGTTCTCTCATGAGGGCTGGCATCTCCGTCCTCCTGTGCTGAATCTTGCTGGAGGGGGTTGTCGTCGGCACTGTATGGGGTATTATTATCTCCGGTGCCGGAATCTCCATTCTTGCTGTGGCGCAATTTAGAGCGGCGCCGCTGACGCCGGCGCTTGGGCTATTTCTTGGAGGGGTCATCCTCCGCTGTTCCTTCGCCATTCCCATCCTTTGGGATATCCACCATGTATATGTCATATGATGAGGTGGCTTTCCATTGCCTAGTAGGCGCTGGTTCTTGGTCGTCTCCGGCATTGTCGTCCATACCGTCAATGTCTTCGGAGTCAAAGTCTAGCATGTCGGTTAGATCGTCGACAGTGGCTACTAAGTGGGTGGTGGGTGGGCTTTGAATTTCTTCGTCGTCCGTATCCCAACCGTCCTGACCGCAGTCCAGCCAGGGCTCTCCTGATAATGAGAGATACTTTAGCGAACTCAAGATGTCGCCGAAAGGTGAGTGTTGAAAGATGTCCGCAGCGGTGAACTCCATGATCAGCGCCCAATCGGATTCGATTGGAGGGGGCGTGGGAGGTTCGGAGCCGGCAAGGAGTCCGGCACCTCGGAGTCACGAGCTTCATGAGGGACAAGGTCAGTGTTCGGCTCTATCGCCGTAGAGGTTGCAGCCCCTGAGGCGGTGTCTAGCCACCCGTCCTCGATCTGCACAGCCGGCTCTGAATTGAAGATTGGAGCAGACTCGTGTGCGGCCTCCAGGGTACTCTCCGGCTGCAGAGCTAAATCATGTCCATCGTGACAGTGCGGCGCGCTCGGCTGTGGCTCGAATCCATCAAAGATCAAGTCCCCGCGGATGTCAGCCGTGAAGTTCAAACTTCCAAATCTGACCTGACGGGCAGGGGCGTAGCTTTCGATCTGCTCCATATGGCCAAGCAAATTGGCCCCCAGTGCAAAGCCGCCAAATACGAAGATCTGTCCGGGGAGGAAGGTCTCACCCTGGACTGCGTCGTTGTTAATGATCAAAGAAGCCATCGAGCCTATCGGTGATGACACAGAGGAACTCTCAATGAAAGCACCAATGTCGGTGTCAAAACCGGCGGATCTCGGGTAGGGGGTCCCGAACTGTGCGTCTAGGCGGCTGGTAACAGGAGACAAGGGACACGATGTTTTACCCAGGTTCGGGCCCTCTTGATGGAGGTAAAACCCTACGTCCTGCTTGATTGATATTGATGATGTGGGTATTACAAGAGTAGATCTACCACGAGATCAAGGAGGCTAAACCCTAGAAGCTAGCCTATGGTATGATTGTTGTTCGTCCTACGGACTAAAGCCATCCGGTTTATATAGACACTGGAGAGGGCTAGGGTTACACAGAGTCGGTTACAATGGTAGGAGATCTACATATCCGTACTGCCAAGCTTGCCTTCCACGCCAAGGAAAGTCCCATCCGGACACGGGACGAAGTCTTCAATCTTGTATCTTCATAGTCTTGGAGTCCGGCCGATGATGATAGTTCGGCTATCCGGACACCCCCTAGTCCAGGACTCCCTCAGGACCGATCGCTCATCTCTGTTAGATCGAAACGTTACGAAGGGAAACATAGAGATTACAATCCCATCTCAGTGAGACCGAGATCCCTATCGGTGAGACCGATTTGCCTAGGGTTTGTGGTAGTGGCTATGACATCTGAACTCGGTGGCGCCAGATAGAAAGAATCGGTGGGGCCGAGTTGGACTTTAGGTTTAGGTTATATGTGGATGTGGGAAAGTAGTTGAGGGTTTTGGAGCATATCACTAAGCACTATGAAGCAAGAAACTCATTAAGCAACACCTCATCCCTCTTTGATAGTATTGGCTTTTCCTATAGACTCAATGTGATCTTGGATCACTAAAATATGAAATGAAGAGTATTGAGCTTGAAGCTTGAGCCAATCCTTTTATCCTTAGCATTTTGAGGGATCCACTTTTCTCATCCATGCCATGCCAATCATTGAGCTTTCCTGAAATATTTGTCTTGGAATAGTATTAGCTCAATGAGCTATATGTTGTTAGGAATTACCAAAACCACCTAGGGATAGTTGCACTTTCAATCTCCCCCTTTTTGGTATTTGATGACAACATATAGATCAAAGCTTCGACAAATGATAATAAGATTGAAAAACTTCGTCGCTTTGAGAAGTATGTGAAATGTGAGAGCTCCCCCTAAATTTGTGCATCGTTTAAGATTTTCTGTGGACTACAAATGCACATAGAGTTAGGTTCATGAGTAACTCTCCCATGTCACATACATCTTGGTGGAGCGCTCAAAATGATAATATTTAAAATACATGCACTCATCACCAAGCAAAGTGAATGATCGTATGGAGATAAAACAGGATAATGTCATCCAACAAGCATTAATGTAGCATATGATCAAACACATGATCATCATTGTATCACACAGGCAATAAGGTAGTATCTCAAGCAAGCGAAAGCAAATAAAGTTTAACCACAAAGACAAGAGAGAACAAAAGCAGACTCTCTCTCGTGAAGCCTATGATCTATACATTTTTCTCCCCCTTTGGCAACAAGTTACCAAAAAGTTCCTAGAAAATGCATAGTACTATGTCGTCTCTCAGGCTTGGTCTTGATGTGGTGGTGTAGATATGACTCCAAGGACGAAGGCATCAGTTGATGAAGTTAGAGCTGGTGGAGTAGATGCTGGAGCTGGTGGCACTGAAGCTATAGCAGGTGCAGATGATGTTGCTCTTGTGTCTGTCACAGGCACAGCAGCTGATCTCTGAGCTCTAGGCACTCTAGAAAATGCCTCTGTGGTTGTCTTCCCCTTTCTCTCCTGCATATCATCTTGGTGTTGCTCCACAACTGTCTGGATCTCAGTTACTTTCACATCTAAATCATAGAACTTTTGTTCCATCATCCTTTCCAGGCTCTCCTGGTTTTGAGTTAGGGTGGCCAACCCTTTCTCAATCCTCAGAGTTGATGCTATCAAGTAACCAAGCTGGTCTTGTTTGCTCTTCAGGAAATACTCGGATGCCTCATCAATTGTTGGCATCTTGGCAGCCTTCTCAGTCTTTGCCTTCTCCTTCTTCACTTGTGCTTGCACTGAAGATGGTTCATTTTCATCCATGACTACTTTGTTGTCCTCAAAGTCTGGATAGATAGGCATGTGTTCCTTGTCCAAGAGGTAAGTGCCAGTGCCCATCTTGGAGTTAATCAGCTCCTGGATCTATGGGGCATACCCACAACTTCTCTTCTGGTCTGCAGCTGTCCTCTTGATTGTTTCAACAATGAGGCTCATAACCTTGAACTTTTGAGGCACATCAAACAAGTGTAGCAGATTAATAGCATGGCCTCTGATCATGGTATGATCTCCTGACTTGGGTAAGAGAGTGTGCCTGAGGATCCAGTTGATCATTAGCAGTCCTGACAGAAGGAAATGGACAGACCCAAACTTGTGAGTCTCAAGAGCATCATCTGGAATCTCCTTGTACATGTGTGCCATTGAGTTGTGATCCATTTTCTTCTTGGCATAGACATCCAAGTCATCTGCTTTCTCCTTTGGTGCATTGATCATATTTGCCCATTCTTCAATTGTGGACTGGTACCTTGTACCTTCAGACATCAAAACTATTCTACCATCTGGATAGAAGTGTGCTGTGGAGTAGAATTGCATTATGAGCTCATCATTCTACTTTGTGAGCTTCTGCCCAACAAAGTCATCCACTCCACAACCCTTGAAGCTGTCAAGCACTCCTGGGTAGTGTTCCTCATTCTCCTTGATGTACTTCCAATCGACCCATCTCATATCACAGACTATTGGTTTCTTGTCCAGCAACACAGTCTCATAGAAGTCCTGTTGTTCCTTTGTATGGAACACGTAGTCCACAGCAGTTCTCCTCCTGACTGCATAAGGATCAGTCAACCTCCACTGTCTGAGACTTGCATCCTTTCTCAGCTTCATGTTCTCGGCAACAGGATGAGCATCGTTATGATCTGAAATCTTAGGCTTCAGCTTTCTCAGAACATGCTCTTCATCTTTTTCTTCTGCAGCAACTTCAGGCACTGGGGCCTTGTTCTTTTCAGCAGCTAGGATGTTCCTGGTATACCTCTTTGGTGCAGTCTTGGGCTTGGAAGCAGCCTTAGGTGCTTCTTTGGGCTTTGATGAAGCAGCCCCTGACCTTATGGCATCTCCCATGAGCTTCTGAGCTTTGGGAGCTGGAGCTGCAGCCTCTTCTTCTTCTTCCTCTTCCATCATGGAAGGCTTCCCAACAACCCTGGCCATGGTCTTCTTGACCCTTTCCTTCATTTTCTTTTCAACCACTTTTGGCTCCTTAGGTTCTGATCTCTCAGTTTCGTGAGTTGATGCTCTGACTTTCAGCATGGGAGTCCTCTTGGCAGGACCTTTCCTATTCAGACCTGGCTTGGTGGTTGCAGCAGAGCCATACTCCTTCTTGAGTACTTTCTTGGAGGTGGCCTCATCCTCTTCTACCACATAGTCTTCATCCTCAGAGTCTGAGGTTTTCTTCTTTCTGGCCCTGGTGGCAGCTTTGGGTAAGTTGCTTGGGGTGCTCCTGCTGCCCTCATCCGAGGAACTAGAGGGACTAGTGCCCTCACTCATAGGAATCTGCTCCTCTTCCCTGTTCTAGCTGTCACTTTGATCAGACATGCTGCACACACTGACTGTTGACCCTATGAATAGATGTAGATGAGATAGAGTGGATAAGCATCACAAAATACTGAGGTTTTTGCAAGAGATTGAGTTAAAAACTTAGTTTTAGTTTTCCACAGAAAGCATTTCGGATCAACCGATTTGTGAACTCGGTGATACCGAAGCAGCTTTAGGAACCTAAACTAGTGAACTCGGTCAGACCGGGTCACAGTTCGGTGGCACCGAGACTGCTAGGGTTTCACAAAATTCTGATCTTGGTCACACCGATTTGCAATTCTCGGTCAGACCAAGAATCACAAGTGCAATGGCCTTGGCCAAATCGGTGGAACTGATTTCTACAACTCGGTGGGTCCGAGATGGTTTCCGCGGAAACCTAACCCTAAATTTTCAAATCAAACCTAATCTACGGATTGTTTTGACTAGATAAGATAGTTTCAATCGTGGCAAGATTCATGACAAACACAATGTGCTAGGAATCAGATGGGGATAGCACAGTGAGCAAGTCCATACCCTAGTTCCGCGATGGACTCACTACGGTGGCAACAGCGGTGAAGATTCCCGTTGACAGCGGTAGAGACCAGCGGCGGGAGGCGGCTAGCGATGAGGAGAATGATCCGGAGACCCTGGAGGCAGAGCAGGCTGAGCGCGGGCGAAACCTTTCGGAGAAATTTCCAAAAAATTTGCCCTTCGGTATATATAGCCCGACCCTGTCGGTGTGACCAAGTGGAACAACTCAGTGGCACCGAGATGCATAACTACAAGCAGTTGCTGCAACTTGGTGAGACCGAAATGTTCAAATCGGTTGCACCGAGATTGAAAACCTAGACCGACTTAGTGATCTCGGTATGACCGAAATGGAAGAATCGGTCAGACCGAAACGCACAAAGAAGTTTTGGAAGTTTAAGTCTATGACGAATCGGGGACTCCGAGTGCTCCACACACAGAGTGGTTCGAATCTGACTTGATCAAATTTTGTGATGTAGCATGAATAGAGTTTGAGACAAGAAAAGCATAGATAGCTAGAGAAGGTTCTTAGGCATTCTTGTCCATCCACTTGGCCAAAAGAAAAAGAAGCCAAACAAGAAAAAACTACAAGTGGATGTCCTCGAATGAGTAAAATATGCAACCAACATGCTCACGCAATAAAATGACAATTGAAATATGTGGCAAAGCACGCACAACCAATTCCAGCATCTATCAAGCAATTGGCGATGACTAGGTCATCTATATATGAGTATATTGACTTAGGAGTCAAATGAGAACATTTGATCATAGGTCATACTCATCGTTTAAGCTCACGTGGGGTTACCACTTTTACATAATGCATTGATGTGTTCACACCATTAGAGTTGCTTTAGCTCAATTCTTAGAGTAAAGCTGTCACACCCTAGCTAGTTCATACATTAGAGTGTTGCATCATGTCTATTTCTTTCAACAGAAACTTGAAATGGGGATGACAGAACCCCCAGCCCCCCTGAAACCAACTAGGGCTTACTAAAAATAATTTCAATGAACCTGAAATGCCCTTCTAAAATGTCCATCATTTCTATCTTGGTTCAGAACCTCTGCCAAAAGTGGTGCACAATTTTCTAGGTCATCCTAAGGTCTTTAAATTAAATCATAAGTATTTGAGTTTGGGCATTTAAATTATATAAAATATTTCAAATGCTCAGATAATCCCAAACTAAAATGTTCCATGCTGGATATATTCCAAGTAGTGGCCATGAGCAGTTTGGTGATTTTTGGAGTTGCCTAGGTATTTTTAGAAAGTCCACAAAGTTACAGAAGAAATAGAAAACATAAATAAAAGAGAGAGAGAGAGGGAACTGACCTGGCAGCCCACCACCAGGCCCACCTAGCCGGCCCAGCCCAGTAGCCGCTCCAGCGAGCTGCTTGACTTGGCCAGGCAGGTAGGCAGGTGCTCGACGGCGGCTCCAGCGCGCGCCACGCAGCTGCCCGCCACCCTGCTTCCTCCCCTCGCCGCCTTGCTAGCCTGTAGGACCTCCACGTCACGCCCCGAACCCCCTGGACACATCCATTCGCCCCTGCCTCTCTCCCTCGCTCTCCACCGCCGTGGTCGACGCTGCTGCGCCCGCACCACCGTGAAGCTCGCGCTCTCCGTTGTCCCTGCGCCGCGCCACCGTGTCCAGGAGCTCCGCCGCCCTCCTCTCCTTCAAGCTAGCCGAGCCCCGAGCGCTCTCTTGCCCGGAGGCCTCTGCACCGACCTCGCTCGACTCCGCCACCGCCGGAGATCCCCTTCGCTGTCGCCGCTGCACCAGCTCGTCCCCGACCGCGCCGTCTGCTCCTACGAGACCGCCGTGAGAATAGCTACCACCTCCCCCTTCCCTTTCTCGCTCTCAAGCACCGTAGCGACTGCACGAAGCTTCACCGCACGCGCCACCGTGGAGCTCGTCGCCGACGAGGCTCCGGCCACCCAACGGCCGCGCCACCCTGTCCACTAACTTCACCACACTCCCACGAGCCCAACGCACTAACTCACGTGCCTCGCCGTGCCTCCTAGCGACGGGTTCGAGCTCACCCGAGGTCCGGCTGCCGCCAAACACGTCGTCGGCGCCGTTTCTGGCGACCCCAAGCCCAACCACCTACACCACCCGCCGCGGCTCGCTCCCAGCTAACCGTAGAGCCCAACGGCGCCTCGAACGATGCCCTGTAGGCGAAATCCGCACCTGCGCCGCCGCGTTTGGCCTCACCGGAGGCTAAACGCCAGCGAGTCGACCCCGCTGACCCCTGTTTGACCACGGGTGGGCCCAGTTTGACCCGCTGGGTCAATGACAGGTGGGACCCAGCCGGCTAACTAATCCAGGATTAGTACTAATTAAATTTAGTTTAAACTAATTACACTGACACGCGGGACCACTAGTCAGGTTTGACCTGGACTGTTCCGTTGACCACTGCCATCATCCTGACGTAATGATGACACAGTAAATTATTTACTGGAATTATTTTTACACAGGAAATTCCAGGAAATACCACAAACTTCAAAAAAGTCATAGAAATTAATCTGTAGCTCCAAATGCAAAGTGTTATATATGAAAAATGATCAGAAAAATCCAATCTATCCATCTGTACTGGTTTCATGCATGTTTAAGCAAGCTAACCTGATGTTTAGTGCAGAACAAGATAAAGCACTTAAAAGGGCCACTTATGAGTTTGAAACTTGAATCTTTGGTTCAAAATGGTTCAAACCCATCTGGTCTTAGTTGCATTAGCCCAATACACTCATTTTGCCATGTCTCATGAATGCATCATATTGTTGCATATTGTTTGGTGATGATTGGGTATCGGTGCTCTCTGCGGCAGGTTCTGCCCCCGAGGAGTATCGCGATTACCCTAACGAAGAACAATACCAGTGCACCGACCCATCAGGCAAGCAACCAACCATTTGATCATATCGATACAATCCCATGTTCTCGCCTCTGCTCTCTTTTACTGCATTAAGACAACGCGATTCAAACTGTTGTGTGCTACAGTAGTTTAACCCATTTCCTCTGCATGACCTGTCATTGCCACAGTAACTAGATGAAACCCACTAGCATGTGTAGGAGTTGATTGAGCCATGTGTATGTGTTGTTCCTACCTTGCTATGCCTGCTATGCTTAGAGTCGTGTCAGGCTTGGTTCATCTGGGTGATGGGCTAGAGTGAAATGACCATGTTAGCATGAGAGTGATGTGTTGAACACGATTTGGTAAAGGTATCGATGAGAGGCCATGTAGGAGTACATGGTGGGTTGTTTCATTGAAGCCGTCCTTAAGCACTGAGATCTGTATGTGTGATTTAAGATTCAGCTACTACCATGCATTGGGCCCGAAACCAATGGACCCTCTCGACTTCTTATTCACCCTAGTCCTCTGTCCAGGAGTTGCAAGTAGTTTCTAGTGTTTGTAGCTTACTGGAGGCCGTGGACAATGTTGACCCGTGGGGTGGGTTGTGATGCGGCAGGTACGTGGTCGGGTATACCGGGCACCCGTTAGGTGTCTCGAAACCCTGTACACATCGTTCGGGGCTGTATGTGAAAACCTTGGCTGGACTCCCTGCGGATGGAACCTGAATAGGCGATAAACCTGGACTAGAGACTTAGGTGTTTAGGTAGGTCGTGGCCGACACCCACGTTGGGCTTCCGCTTAAAGGTTGTCGAGTACATGTCATGTAAACGGCGGTAAGTGGTGAGAGCGTGTATGAAGAAGTACACCCCTGCAGGGTTAACATCATCTATTCGAATAGCCGCGTCCGCGGTAAAGGACTACTTGGTTGCCTATACAGTTCATAGACAAGTAAATGGATAGTACTAAAAGCCTCAAGTTAAGCGCGAGTGCCGAGGATGGCTCTTCCGTAGGATGACGGAGGTGGATCCTCGGTAGTGTATTGAAGTGGTGAGTAGTGGACTCGAGTGCGCAAAACCATTTCAAGTTGGAGTCTCATAAGATAGCTTAGCCAAGAGTCAAAGCTGGCTTGCTGCAATAACCCCACCATCCCTTCTTGACAATATGCATGTATGTAGGATCTGATGTAAGTCTTGCTGAGTACCTTTGTACTCATGTTGCTTTAATTTACATTTTATCGGAGACGCTGCAACCCCTTCTGATGGGTTCTTCATAGATGTCGATATCGATGAGTAGGCTGAAGCCCAGGTGGTGATCCTGAGCTCATGAAGGACCATGTAGTATAGTCTGGTTTACCCAAGCCTCTTTTATTTTACTATTTGTCTGTACTCAGATATGTTACTTCCGCTGTTGGCTTGTATGTTTGTATGACTTGAATGCTGGGTCGTGTGACCCGTACTTGTGTGTATGATATGTATGGCTCTCTAAGCCTTTAAATAAAGTACTTGTGTTGTAGAGTCATGTTGTGATGCCTTGTTGTATTTGCACATATCGAGCATATTGTGTGTATGATTGAAATGCTTGGTATGTGTGGGATCTGACTATCTAGTTGTTTATCCTTAGTAGCCTCTCTTACCGGGAAATGTCTCCTAGTGCTTCAACTGAGCCATGGTAGCTTGCTACTGCTTCAGAACACTTAGGCTGGCCGGCATGTGTCCTTGTTCATTCCTGTGTCTGTCCCTTTGGGGAAATGTCACGCGATGAATACCGGAGTCCTGTTAGCCCGCTACAGCCCGGCTTACTGGTGTCCTGCTAGCCCAGCGCTACAGCCAGGATTCACTCGCTGATGACCGACACATTCGATGTTGGGTCATGGATGCCTGTCCCTGTAAGTTTGTGCCACTTTGGGTTCACGACTAGCCATGTCAGCCCAGGCTCCTTGTCATATGGATGCTAGCGACACTATCATATACGTGTGCCAAAAGGCGTAAACGGTCCCGGGCAAGATAAGGTGACACCCGTGGGAATACCGTGGGTGAGGCCGCAAAGTGATATGAGGTGTTACATGCTAGATCGATGTGCCTCTGAGTCGGTGTCCTGATAGCGTTGGCATCAGAGTCGGACTGCCTGTAGGTTCTCCAAGCCAAACTGGTCGATGTTGAGTCTAGAAATGCTTTAGTTATATGTAGGGGAATTCATTGTGGGATGGAACGTAAGGCTCTTTTTACTCCTTTACCTCATGGCATTCTGATCTGAGTCAGTCTATTCTTCCACCGGGGGTTAAGGAATTAGGATCTCTTCTCTCTATCAGGTTCACGTGTTACTAATCAGTAGTACCTTATAGGTTTGATGAATACAAGCCTAGTTCAGTTCTACTACCCCATTATGTTGCTAAGATGGATCCAGAACCTTGATATCATATTGTTGAGTGTCTATGCAATTCTTTGCAAAATGTCTCAAAATCCTTTTTGAGCATTTACAACCGCTATGCTGTCCAAATTCTGCTAGAAATTCTAATGCCTTTGTATTATATCATGTTTCAGATGGCTTCCCGCCCTCAGAATCAAGTGGTTCGTCTGACTCGATGCCTCGATGTACCTGGCCATACTGCTATGTTGGTCCGGGTAATGACCGAGGCTGGATACCGCTGGTATCCTGAGTACACCGTTGAGGAGCAGTATAGAGATTTCAATCAAAGCCAATACCTCTGCACCGTTAGGATATTTCCTTACTATCATGGTTCCACTGAACCCCTCCATTGCTCTTATGGACTTGGGGTTACCATTGAGATGTCTGTTCAAGATGCTGCTTATTCGATGATGACTATTATTCGGGCCAGGACTCCTTTGCTTCGGAACACTGACTTTCGCTATATGCCAATGTCACTCCCCCGGGCAGAAGGTTACTTCATAGCTATTTACACCGACTCCTCTCATGAGGATTCGCTGCTCCGCACTACTGCACAGATGCTTGAGCACAAGGACCGTGAAAATCGTGCCTTGCAATTGGAGCTTTTCAACTCCCGGTCTGATCACTTGGCCACTTTGACCCGGTTTGCACGTGCTGTGCAGGCAGGGTATATGGATATGCGGGATCTGTACCCCGTGCGGTCTACTCTGCCGGACCGTATGGATTGGCGTGATGTAGGGGGCATCACTCCTCCCCATGTACCTCCTCTACCGCCGTTTAATGGACCCAGGCCACATCCGAGTCCTTATGGACCGCAGGCTCCACAGGATCGAATGTTTCCAGATGATCACGTCCAGCTTCCAGGACATGGTGGTAATCTTCATGAAGATTACTACGGAAATGTCTAAGCTGATGGTAGCACCATTAGTATGGTAGCAGTTATATCATCCACCATCCTGCGTGACTCGTGGGATATGACTTAGTATGTACCACTTTCCGGAGGTGTAGAAAAATAATGTATAGGAGCTTGGGATGCCTCCGATGAGATGTAATCTTCCTTTCACCGCAGTTGTACTCCGTTTGGTCTTGTACTAAACCTTGGATGGTGTGTACGATGATGGAATAAATGTAGCAGTTTCTGTATTTACCATGTCATACATATGATCATCTTGCATTCTGAGTTATCCCTTACATTCTGCATTTCTACGTCAGAATCTCATCATTCTGGACTAAACCATTGTCTTGTTTTCCTAGGATGGTCAACACACGCAACAACCCCGCTTCCCAGGAGTAGGTCGAAGGTAGTGGATTCATGGATGCAAACCTGCCTCACCCTCCTTCTCTGGCCGAGGTTATGCTGGAGGCTGAGAGAAACAAGCGGGAGACCAACCGGTTGTTGGAGCGCATCGAACAGAACACAACACAGCATCAGAGGAATAACTTGGTGTCGCTCAGTGACTTCATCAAGTTACATCCACCCACCTTCCACCACTCCGTCGAGCCTCTCAACACCGATGACTGGCTTCACAGTATTACTCACAAGCTACGCTCTGCAGTCGTAGCTGAGGCTGATAAGGTCACTTTTGTTGCCTACCATCTTGAAGGCCCCGCCAGTCTATGGTGGGAAAATTATGAAGCCATGCGTCCAGCGGGCCAGGTCACTACTTGGGCAGAATTTAGTGAGGCTTTCCGTGAACATCACATTCCGGAGGGTCTTATGGACCATAAACGTGAGGAGTTCTGCAGTTTCACTCAAGGTAGACTCTCTATGGATGCGTACAGCAGGGAGTTTGGTAACCTAGCACGTTATGCAACTGAGGAAGTTTCCACCGATGCCAAGAAGCAGGCAAGGTTCCGCAAGGGACTTAGCCCTGAGCTTCGCTGTGACCTCCGTTTGCATGAGTGCACATCCTTTCAGAAGCTTGTAAACAAGGCCATCAGTGCTGAGTCTGGTCAGACTGATTACGAAGCAACATGCAAGCATGGCCGTCACATGGGTTCCTCATCCGGTGCTGGTCCTCAGAAGCGTCGGGTGTGGGTGCCTAACACCGCCCTGCCACCCAGATTCACACCGAGGCCATCCTATCAGGCGCCTCGTCCAGCTCAGCAGTATGCACCAGCTAAGCCCTATGGTGGGCCAATCAACAATGCTCCTCCACGCACCAGCTCCATGACGTGCTTCAAGTGTGGGGAATCGGGCCACTACATGCACGAGTGTCCCCAGACCAACCCCAACCAGTCTGGAAAAGCTGTTGGTCGTGGCAAGCCGACAGGGAAAGTGTTCTACGCCAAGCCGGCCACCACTGCACGTGGCCATGTTAACTGTGTCTCTGCTGAAGAGGCTCAGGAAGATCCCAACGTCGTTCTCGGTATGCTCCTTGTTAACTACCATCCGACATCTGTTCTTTTCGATACTGGAGCATCTCATTCATTCATATCCGAAAGCTATGCTCGTTTGCATAACACCGCATTCTATGACATGCCTTCCACCATGGAAATTTCTACTCCTGGTTCTAGATGGCAAACCTCTAGAGTAAGCCATGGGAATGAAATTCAAGTCGACAGACTTGTTTTTCTCGCATCATTGATAGCTCCCAAATCTTCGGATATTAATATCATCTTGGGTACGGACTGGATGTCAGCCCATCATGCCAAGATTGATTGCTTCTCTAGGACTGTTCAAGTCACACATCCTTCGGGAAAGATAGTCAATGTCTTGACCCGAGTAGCTAAGCGACAACTATATTCTCTTAACGCCAATCCTTTGCCAGACCTCGAAGACGTTCCGGTAGTCCGTGACTTCCCGGATGTCTTTCCACAAGAACCGCCGGGTGTTCCACCTGACAGAGATGTCGAGTTCGTGATAGATCTCATTCCAGGAACTGTCCCAATTTCTAGAAGACCCTATAAGATGGCACCACTAGAACTAGCCGAGCTTAAGAAACAACTTGATGAGTCCTTGAAAAAGGGTTTCATCCGTCCTAGTTCATCTCCATGGGCTTGTCCCGTCCTCTTCGTCAAGAAGAAGGATAGTATGGATCGGATGGCTGTAGATTATCGACCCATCAACTTGGTCACAATCAAGAACAAGTATCCGCTCCCCAGGATCAACAATCTGTATGATCAGCTCGCTGGATCCTCAGTCTTCTCCAAGATGGATTTGAGGTTGGGATACCATCAAATCAAAATCAAGAACGGGGACATTCCTAAGACGGCCTTTGTTACTCGTTATGGCCAATACGAGTACACCGTCATGTCCTTCGGTTTAACCAATGCTCCAGCCACTTTCTCTCGCTTAATGAACTCAATCTTCATGGAGTATTTGGATAAGTTCGTCGTGGTTTACCTCGATGATATACTCATCTACTCCAAGAACGAGGAAGAACATGCCGAGCATCTAAGGCTAGTGTTGATGAAACTTCGAGAGCATTGCCTTTATGCCAAATTTTCTAAATGCGAATTTTGGTTGCTAGAAGTGACCTATCTAGGACATGTAATTTTTGGTAAGGGTATTTTTGTCAATCTCGAGCGAGTTCAAGCCGTTCTTAATTGGACTCCACCTGAATCGGTAAAGCAAGTTCGGAGTTTCCTTGGCTTAGCGAGCTATTGTCGCCGCTTTGTCGAGAACTTCTCCAAAGTTGCTAAACCTCTAACTGAACTCCTCAAGAAAGATAAAAAGTTCGAGTGGACCCCACAATGTGAGCACAACTTTCAGGAACCAAAAAGACGCCTGACATCTGCTCTTGTATTGGTACCACCAGACTTCTCTAAGGACATTGTTATCTATTGCGATGCCTCACGACAAGGACTAGGTTGCATTCTTATGCAAGATCGTCAAGTAAGTGCTTATGCTTCACGGCAATTGCACCCACATGAGGAAAATTATCCTACTCATGATCTAGAGCTTGCAGCTGTAGTCCATGCACTCAAAACCTGGTGACATTACCTCCTCGGTAATCGTTGTGAAATTTTCACCGATCACCAAAGTCTAAAGTATATATTCACCCAATCGGATTTGAATCTCAGGCAAAGACGTTGGGTCGAGTTGATCACAGATTTTGACTTAGGGATAACTTACACCCCAGGAAAAGCCAATGTCATGGCTGATGCTCTAAGTCATAAATCTTATTGTAACAATCTGATGTTACAACAAAGTCAATCACTTCTGCATGAGGAATTTTACAAGCTTAACCTTCACATCGTTCCTCAAGGATTCCTTTCCACCTTGGTGGCGAAACCTATCCTTACGGATCAGATCATTAAAGCTCAGAAGGTAGATCCGGGGAATTCCCGTATCAAAAGAAACATCAAGAAGGGAGTTGCGGATTGTTTCTCCATTGATGATCAAGGAGTTGTATACTTCGGGAACCGCCTAGTGGTTCCCAAGGTGCGAAACCTAAGGCGATTGATCCTTAAGGAGGCTCATGAATCTCCTCTCACCATTCATCCTGGTAGCACCAAGATGTATCAGGACCTACACCAGAGGTTCTGGTGGACTAGGATGAAGAGAGAAATTGCTTAGTATATTGCTAACTACGACGTCTGTCGTCGTGTAAAAGCAGAGCACCAACGGCCTGCTGGCACCCTTCAACCCCTAGTTATTCCTGAATGGAAATGGGATAAAATCGGTATGGACTTCATCACCGGTTTTCCCAGGACCAAGAGAGGGAATAATGCTATCTTCGTCGTTGTCGATCGTCTTTCCAAAGTGGCCCATTTCTTGCCTGTTCGCGAGAGTATAACCGCTAGCCAGCAAGCAGACCTGTATATCTCCCGAATAGTGTCCCTTCATGGTATTCCACTGGAAATTAACTCGGATCGAGGAAGTCTCTTCACCTCTCGATTTTGGGAAAGTTTCCAAAATGCTATGGGAACCCGCCTTTCCTTTAGCACCGCTTTTCACCCTCAATCAAGTGGTCAAGTAGAACGCGTCAACCAGATTCTAGAAGACATGCTACGAGCTTCTGTTATCTCATTCGGAATGGATTGGGAGAAATGCCTTCCATTTGCCGAATTTGCTTATAACAACAGCTATCAATCTAGCTTGGGTAAAGCCCCTTTTGAAGTTCTCTATGGACGAAGGTGTCAAACACCCCTTAACTGGTCAGAAACCGGGGAAAGACAATTCTTTGGCCCAGACATGATCCAGGAAGCAGAAGAGCAAGTTCGCATCGTTCGTGAAAAGTTGAAAATAGCCCAATCTCGTCAAAAGAGTCAATATGACCGAAAACATAAGGCTATGACTTTTGAGGTTGACGAGAAGGCTTACCACTACTAGGAAAAGGGCTATAGATGGGATGGACACTAATGGCGCACTGTACATGTGGTGCGCCATTACTAAATACTAATGGCGCACCATGTGTTGGTGCGTCATTAGTGTGCAAATACTAATGGCGCACCACATCCCACGGTGCGCCATTAGTAAATTTTTTTAATTTTTTCAAAACTACTAATGGCGCACGGTGGGAGTGGTGCGCCATTACTATGTTGACATAGTAATGGTGCACCACACCCACCGTGCGCCATTAGTAGTTTTAAAAAAAAAGTAAAAAAATAAAAATATATTTGTTACTAATGGCGCACTGCCCACTGGTGCGTCATTACTAAGTTTTTTTCAAAAAAAAATTCAAAAAAATATC
>NC_041385.1:626192147-626230769 GCF_002162155.2 Triticum dicoccoides
AAAGAAAATGATGGAAATGTCAAAAAAATAAAAGAAATAAGTTTCTCATGTGATATGTGGTCTAGTTGTTGGAAAATTTACAAATATGAATTTCGACTTTATTTGCAAAATATCTCTGGAAATTTGTAAAATGGGCATAACTTTTGCATACGAACTCGGATGAAAAAGTTTTTTATATGAAAAATCATCTACTCGAAAAGTTACATCCAAATTTAATTGGGGGGAACCCCGTTAAACATTTCCAAAATCCCCAAAAACCTAACAGAAAAAAAGTTACGGGGCTTTCAAGATCTAGAGGCAAAAAAATTCAAAAATTTTCAAACTTACTAGTGGCGCACCGTGGATGTGGTGCGCCACTAGTAACAGAAAAAAATTGGTTTTGAATTTTTTTTGAATTTTTTTTCAAAAAATGATACGTAATATGACCGGGAAGTTTGAAATATTTTTCAAGATTTCATCATAGTCATGAACATGAACAAAGTCCTAGACATCAACAAGGTATAATAGGATTGATATGCTAGATATATCAACAAGTGCCTGTGAAGTGAGCTGTTGCTGGGGTTGGATAGAACTCTGAAGTTAAGCGTGCTTGGGCTGGAGTAGTGTGAGGATGGGTGACCTTTTGGGAAGTTTGACCACGGAGTGCGATTTGACCTGAGATTAAGCCATAGTGAACTGAGATTAAGAAAAAAACAAAAAAAAATTGAAAAAAAATAAAAAAATTGAAAAAAAAATTGAAAAAAAATTGTTACTAATGGCGCACTTCTATGTGCTGCGCCATTACTATACCAGATACTAATGGCGCACCGTGGGCTATTCTAATGGTGCACCAGTGGGT
Source organism: Triticum dicoccoides (assembly GCF_002162155.2). Taxonomy (NCBI): domain Eukaryota; kingdom Viridiplantae; phylum Streptophyta; class Magnoliopsida; order Poales; family Poaceae; genus Triticum; species Triticum dicoccoides. Next base: position 626,192,986 of record NC_041385.1, read on the forward strand.
GCGCCATTAGTAAAAAATTCTAATGACGTGGTACTAATGGCGCACCGGTAGTGTGCCATTAGTAGGCAAAATCGGTGCGCCATTAGTAGGCCTTTTCCTAGTAGTGTACCTTCGGGTTACTCCTCTGAAGGGAACCCATCGTTTCGGTATCAAAGGCAAATTGGCTCCTCGCTACATTGGACCCTTTCGCATTCTTGCTAAACGAGGAGAAGTTGCCTACCAATTGGAACTACCTCCACATATCTCCAGAGTCCACGATGTCTTCCACGTTTCTCAACTCAGGCGTTGCTTCTCGGATCCTATCCGTGGAGTGGACCACTAAACGCTTGATCTTCAAGATAATCTCACGTATCGAGAGTACCCCGTTCGTATCCTCGATCAAGCCAAGCATACCACTCGACGTCATAATATCAAGTTTCTCAAGGTTCAATGGTCGCACCATTCTGAGAAAGAAGTAACCTGGGAAAGGGAGGATCATCTTCAACTCGAGTATCCGGCCTTCTTTCCAGAGGAAGCTAAATCTCGGGACGAGATTTTTCTGAGTGGGGGTGAGTTGTCACACCCTAGCTAGTTCATGCATTAGAGTGTTGCATCATGTCTATTTCTTTCAACAGAAACTTGAAATGGGGATGACAGAACCCCCAGCCCCCCTGAAACCAACTAGGGCTTACTAAAAATAATTTCATTGAACCTGAAATGCCCTTCTAAATTTTCCATCATTTTTGTCTTGGTTCAGAACCTCTGCCAAAAGTGGTGCACAACTTTCTAGGTCATCCTAAGGTCTTTGAATTAAATCATAAGTATTTGAGTTTGGGCATTTAAATTATATAAAATATTTCAAATGCTCAGATAATCCCAAACTAAAATGTTCCATGCTGGATATATTCCAGGTAGTGGCCATGAGCAGTTTGGTGATTTTTTGAGTTGCCTAGGTATTTTTAGAAAGTCCACAAAGTTACAGAAGAAATAGAAAACATAAATAAAAGAGAGAGAGAGAGGGAACTGACCTGGCAGCCCACCACCAGGCCCACCTAGCCGGCCCGGCCCAGCAACCGCTCCAGCGAGCTGCTTGACTTGGCCAGGCTGGCAGGCAGGTGCTCGACGGTGGCTCCAGCGCGCGCCACGCAGCTGCCCGCCACCCTGCTTCCTCCCCTCGCCGCCCTGCTGGCCTGTACGACCTTCACGTCGCGCCCCGAACCCCCTGGATACATCCATTCGCCCCCTGCCTCTCTCCCTCGCTCTCCACCGTCGTGGCCAACGCTGCCGCGCCCGCACCACCGTGAAGCTCGCGCTCTCCATCGTCCCCGCGCCACGCCACCGTGTCCAGGAGCTCTGCCGCCCTCCTCTCCTTCGAGCTAGCCGAGCCCCGAGCGATCACTTGCCCCGAGGACTCTGCACCGACCTCGCCTGACTCCGCCACCGCCGGAGATCCCCTTCATCGTCGCCGCCGCACCAGCTCGTTCCCGACTGCGCCGTCTGCTCCTATGAGACTGTCGGCATTCTGGGAACAGGGGTCCCCAGACTTGTCTGCCTGCGCCCTGCGGCGTGGCTCAAGGGGCGGCCCAGCACGTCCCATCGTCATCAGCACGAGCTCAAGACCCTCGCGAGGGGCCAAGCCTTGCGGGGCGGACGATAGGAGGCTTCCTCAGGCACGGCCTCGTCAGGCTAGCTCGCGAGGAGGTGGAGAGATCAAGGCGGGGTACCTCACGAGGTGCCTGTGACGCAAGCTATGACGACCAAAGCCAGGCGGGCGCCGGCCTGCGCAGAGTCCTTGTTTCCCCTTTGGTGCAAAGGGAGCAAGCGCATGCGAGAGCATCAAGCAAAGGCATCCGTTTCGGTGCAACAAGATCAAGACTGTCGCAACGGCAGGAAGGAAGTCATCGTGGAGCCCAGGGCGGCTTCACAGCCAGAGCCTTTGACAGGCGAGGACCAACTTTAGTCAGGATAAGTGTACTAGATGTTCCCCTTCAAAATGGCCAATTGTTGGCGCCCTTCCCGCTCAATATTTGGGAAGAGGCAATCCACCACACCACAAACTAGAGTAGGGTATTACACCACAATGGTGGCCCGAACTAGTATAAACCCTGTGTCTCTTGTGTTGTTCCTTTCATAGCTTAGATCCTAGTGAGGCGGCGAAGTGCAGGTAGGTTGAGGGCGAAATCTCCGCCCGCACCCCAGTGTTCGAAACTAGAGGGTCTGCCGGAACCCGAAATCCGACATTTGGCGCGCCAGGTAGGGGTGCGCCAGAATTTGTCTTCCGCCGCCATGTTCTTCACCGACCGTCGCATCCATGTCAGACGCTCTTCAAGCCCGTGCCAAGCGCCGAGCCGCTCTCGCTTCCTGCGTCGCCCAGACGGCCCCCGTCGACGGCCGCCCCCGCTGTTCCCCGTCGCCTGCCGTCAACGCCACCACCGGCCCGGCGGGGAACAAGCAGCAAGCATCGTCCCAACATCCGTCCATGAGGCGAGACGTTCGCACTGCTACTCCCTCACTCGCCCCAGCTGGTTCTTTGTCCCGCGCGCCCCGCGCGGCCATGGAGGCTCGAGCTGCGCTCATCGTGGCAAACGAGCTCCTGCGCTACCGCCCAGTCGACGAAGTCTATGAAGAGTGGCTCGACCGCGTCGCCAAGCTCGTCCGCGCCGCAGGGGGCTCCCCCGCGCCGTCCATCTCACTGCACCGCGCCCCGCCCCGCGCGGGCGATGAAGCTCCGAGGGCGCCTCAGCCGCCTCCGCCTCAAGAAGGCGCCCTGGCCCCATGGCGCATGGCCCCTGGGCGGAACCCACTCCATCCAGCGCCAGCGTAGCAAGAGCGGAGTTGCCAAGAGGTCCCTCGACCCCAAGAAGCCGCCCGAGTGCTCCCTGCTCCGGCCCGTCACGACCACGCTCCTGTTCCAGCACGCCAAGACCCCGCGCTACTCCCAGCCGCAGTGCATGGGGACCCGCAAGGCCAAGCTCTTCATCACCAAAGGCCTCTCGTGGCCACAGCAGGCTGCCTCGCCTTCACCTCCGAGCTGCGCAGCGTCGCGTGGCCCTGCAAGTTCAAGCCAGACCTGCCTCCTCGCTATGACGGCACGGCCGACCCTGCGGAGTTCCTCCAGCTCTACGAGCTGGGCATCGAAGCCGCCAACAGGGCGAGAAGGTCATGGCGAACTGGTTTCCCATGGCACTTAAGGACAGGGCCCGCACCTGGCTCCTGAACCTGGCTCCTGGCACAATCTCCTCCTGGGACGAGATGCGCACCCATTTCATCGCCAACTTCCAAGGTACTCGCGACCGGCCACCTGCCGTGAGCGACATGCGCCGCATCAAGCATCAACTAGGGGAGACCCTGCAGAAGTACATCCAGCGCTTCAACAACGCATGCCTCAAGATTCCCAAGGTGACCGAGGAGGCCATCATCTCATCCTTCTCCGACGGTGTGCGTGACGTCAAGATGAAGGAGGAGCTGGCGATGCATGAAGATCTATGCACTTCCTTGGAGCTGTTCAACCTGGCGACCAAGTGCGCCAGGGCAGAGGAAGGGCGCCTTTCCCTCCTCGAGCTGCCGGCCGCAGACCCAGAAGAGAAGAAATCCAAGGCCAAGGATGTGAAGCGCAAGGGGGCTGCCATGCTCGCGGCAGAACCAGACACCAAGCGGGGCAGAGATCAGCCCGAGTCTTTCAAGGGCAGCCGGTACTGTGTGTACCACGACCTCCACACCCACAACACCAACGAATGTCAAGAGCTCCGAGCCATGCGAGAAGGGAGGATCGGTCGACGCCCCGACCGCAACGATCGAGGCTACAGCCGAGGAGGAGGAAGGAACACGGGACGCTGGGAAGACCGCGGCCCTTGCCAAGGGTGGCGCGACCGACCTTGCGAGGATCGCTGACAGGATCAACCTCGCGAGGAGACTGGAGGGATCAGCCTCGCGAGGCTCGTCCGCAAGGAAACGCAGGCCTCCCTCCACTGCCGCCGCAGCCAAGAAGAAACGAGGACCATCATCAGGATGAGGGGGCTAGGGGCTTCCTGGAGCCGCGCGCGATCGCCTGCATCCTGGGCGGAGCTCATGCCCCAGCCTCTCAACGCATCTTCAAGCAGTTTGCCCGCAAAGTGAATGCAGTCCTCCCCAAGCTCAAAGCCACGCGCCCCCTTAGGTGGTCGGCGTGCGCCATCACGTTCAGCTCAGTGGATCAGCTCAAGTGCGCGGCCACAACCGGAGTCCTCCCGATGCTTTGCTCCCTAGTCATCAGCAACGTGCAAGTCACCAGAACCCTCATAGACGGCGGGGCAGGGCTTAAATATCCTGTCCGTAGAGACATTCAACAATCTCCAAGTGCCTTACGATCAGCTTCAGCCGACCAAGCCTTTCTCCGGAGTCACCGATGGCTCCACGGTTCCGATTGGGCAGGTCCGCCTCCCTATCACCTTCGGGGCGCGCAACAACTATCGCACCGAGCTCATTGACTTCGACGTCGCCCACATTCGCCTGCCATACAATGCCATCCTCAGGTACCCAGCTCTCGCCAAGTTCATGGCCGTGACTCATCATGGCTACAATATCCTCAAGATGCCAGGAAGCGGTGGAGTCATCACGGTGCATTGTGAAGAAAGAAATGCAGTGTGCTCCCTGGAGCGAGCTTTTCAGGCCGCATCACTTGAAGACCCAGATCGCGGGAGCGGGAGGCTCCCTGAGACCGCTCCCAAGAAGAAGAAGACATCGCCAGGCCCGACCCCACAGGAGGCAGGCCCCTCAGGGTCTGCGCCTGCTCAGGGGGCACCTCCTTCTGTCGCATAGGAAGGCGTGCCCGGCGCCCTCCTCAAGCAGGGCTCAGGGGCTCCCTCCTGGAGGGCCACCGACCTTGCTAAGGTCACGAGGGAGGCGCTTGGGCACCACTTGGAGGCGTGTTTCGAAGCATGTTTCCCTCGGGAAGAAGCAATGCAAGGAGGGCCAAACCATCAGGAGTTCATCAGTCAGATCACGTAGGAGTTGCAGGAGTCAAGAGTCATGAGTGGCAGCTACCGCTTACCCGCCGCTGCTCCTCATCTCGGCGAGGATGGTGGGCTGCACGTTTGCATCGACATCCCAGGGCTCAACCGAGCCGCCTCTCAGGAGCGCTTCTGGCCCTCACGCGCGGGACGCTGCAAAGGCCCACCCCACAGCTACGTTCACATGCCCTACGGCCTGCCGAACGCGTCCGCCACGTACCAGCGCCTCATGAGGAGCATCCTGGAGGCTCAGGAGGCCAGGCGTTCCGTAGCCCTTGCGGAGATGGAGATGGTCCACGAGGAGCCACCAGCGCCGCCGGAACCTCCCGAGGCTCCTGGGCCTGGGGGCTCGTGAAGATCGTCTTCCGCAGCCCATGATGTCTGCTACTTTAATACCCCTTCGTCTTCAACGCTATCAGGTGACATCCTTCAAGTTTCATTTCCAGCTGGGAGCGCCCCAGGGTTGCATTATTCCCAGGCCGCGTGGTCCGTCCCTGCGGCATGTATCCCCTGTTTACCTTATGTTTCTAGCTTACTTTGTTGGGGGCGCCCCTCAGGCTGCATCATCCCCAAGTCGCTCGGGTCAGACCCAGCGGCATGTACCCCTCTTGCGTTTATTTTCGGGCCATGCATTCGAACCATCATGTTTGTTATTTGATGCCTGTCCGCGACACCTCTTCTTCGTTCATGTCGGCCGCTTGCACATTAAAGGGGGGGTACCTGAGCATTGCGACTCAGGGCTCCAACTGGCTCTCCAGCCCTCACCCTCTGCCTTTGTCCACGGCATCGCGACCTGGCAAACGAGCGACGGCTGAGACCCGCTCGAGGGCCGGGACCCGAGGACGTAGAGCGTCGGCATCTAATGAAGCCTGCGCGTTAAAGGGGGGTACCTGAGCATCGCGACTCAGGGCTCCTACTGGCTCTCCAGCCCTCACCCTCTGGCTTTGTCCACGGCATCGCGACCTGGCAAACCAGCGACGGCTGAGACCCGCTCGAGGGCCGGGACCCGAGGACGTAGAGCATCGGCATCTAGCCAAATTTGTAGGAACACATCACAAGTTAAGGCCCAGTGCTAGGCGCAACCCGCTTTGAGGTAGGGCCCCGTGAGTCCCGCGCTGGCTCACGGGTGCCCAGATACAACTCGTCAGGCCCTACCGTGTCAGCCACGTGTTAGGGCGGGGCTGTACACGCCCCGGGGGCTCCTCCCGGAGGGGAGCCCCCTCCCACGCACCAGTAGAAGCACCATGCTCCACACTGGCTGACGACACTGCCAAGGAGTAGCTATGCCCGTACACATACGGAAGTGCTATGCTCCGCGCTGGTGATAAACAACCGAGGGTGGCCCCCGGTCGCATCAACTTCAGGGAGCCCAGAGCTTAGTGTCTGGCCTCGTCGCAACGCCTCCCCTCGGGAGGGCCGCGCGAGGGGGTTGGGCACAGGGGCTGCGCCTGGGTCACGCCCAGGCGCATGCCACCCAGCCAGGCCCCTCGGTCCTGGTTCGTCGCATGTCCCTCCCCGAGCGGAGCCAAGGTACGAAGGTCGTTTGAGCGTCAAGGGGGACTCATGAGCATCGCGACTCAGGAGCCTAACTGGTCATGTAGCCCCTCACTCCTTAGTTCCGAAAGGCTAATGGCGGTTGAGGTATGCGCGGGGCCGGGCCCTGCACACGTAGAATGGTAGATCCACCCACACATCTCACCTCCCTACTTGCTGTTCGTGCGCTAAGGGGGACTCCTGAGCATCGCGACTCAGGAGCCTAACTTGTCACGTAGCCCCTCACTCCTTGGTCCCGTCCTGGTTTCCGGTCGGGGCTAACGGCGGCTGAGGTATGCACGGGGCCGGGCTCTACCGACATAGAACATAAACAAGTAGGAAGGAAAAGCGCAAATCTCAAGAAATTCAAAAGCAAATATTACAGTCCATAACTGTTATCACAACACAAAACACAAGTTTAAACGCCTCCCCGAGGCATGATGCATGTTGCAGGAGCTGAAAGCAGAACAGGAGCCACAACAGAGTCATTTGTTGGCGGCGGAGCTGCACGGAGCGGGTTCGCCTTATGGAGCTGCAGGACCGGCAGCGCCTCGCTTCGGCTTAGTGCTGAAGGCCCGGAACTTCGTCAGCAGAGCTCCGCATGACCCTTCACGGCCTCGGCAGCGACAGCGGCAAGCTCGCCGCTTGCTGGCTCTAGCAGGCTGTCGAGGTCGACGTTGGGATCGCGAAGGTAGACGTGGGTAAGGACCCGCGTCAGCGCTGCAGAAGACAGGACACACGCCTCGGCCTCAGCCGTAGGGCCAAGGCCAAGGGTGACATCTTCAAAAGCCCGGACCAGGAAGGGGAGCAGCTTGGCGGGGCCGTCCTCCGCGCCGGCCAGTGGGCTTTCCAGGCCGCTGTCGTAAAGCGTCCTCAACAAGGTGCGAGCCTTCACCTCCATCTCCGTGAAGGCCTTGCGGTCCTCGGCGAGGACCCGCGCCTTGCCGTCCAGCTCGACCTTCCTCGCCTCCAACTCCTGCTCCAGTGCGCCCAGATGGTCGCGGTGCTTGTTAAGCTTAGCGCCTCGGTCCTTGACGGCCACCTCGCGAGCCTTCATGTCTTCCTCCTTCTCTTGGCGAATGCGGGCCTCCTCGGCAAGCTGGTCCCGCAGGCCCTGCAGCTCGCTCTCCAGCGCCTTGCAGCGACCTTGGGCATCGGCCACCTCCCTCAAGGCAGCGTCGCGAGCAGCCTTCGCATCAACGACGGCCAGCCTCTCCTCATCGCAAGCCGTCGAGGCCTGAACCAGCGCCACTCGAATCGAAGCGACAGAGCGAATCCAGCCAGAAGCCAGCTCCAAGCGCCCGGCCACCAAGCGAGGGTCGGCGCCCAGAAGATCTTGTCGCAGCCGGCCCAGTTCAGCAGCAACACGATCTAGGACAGTGGGAGGAGTCGGAGAGACAGCAGTTGGTGGAGTAGGAGGAGAGGACGGTAACGTAACCACAGTATCCTGAGACGGGACCTGCTGCGCCCCAACAGCTGTGGCGGTGGCATCAGGCAGGGATACCTCAGGAGTCGCTTGGGCCATGGGGGCTGAGCTTGCCCCAGCCAGCTCCGCCTGGCCTCGCGAGGTCGACCGGGCAGGAGAGGCCCATGCCTTGTAGTCACCTTCTTTCGCGGGCAGAGGCGCTGCCCCAGACGGACCCTCAGGAGTCCCCTTCAGCTTCTTCGCCGCAGGCGCCGGCCTAGCCAAGAGATACAGACATCAAGCCTCAGCGACAAAACAAGGAGTAAAACAAGAATCAAGCACTTACTGGCCATCGCTCGCGAGCTCGAGCAACCTCCGGCCATACTTGAAGCCCGAGAGCCGGATGCTGGGATCAGCCTCGAGAAGCCTGGGAGCAGGAGGCGCGTCTACGGATCGCCTCGGAGCCGGGGCGGACCCGCGGGGAACCAGCCCAGTCCTATCCTTCTTCAAGATCAGGGGCGAGCTCTCGCCGCCCCGCTCGTCGCCATCCTCGTCACCGTCTCTCGGGAAGAGGTAGAGAGTGCGGGACCTGCGCCGAGGGGGGGGGGCGCTCTCGACTCCCCGTCGATAGCCTCGGAGTCAGACCCTTCTTCCCGCTCCTCTCATTCCTCCTCTTCGCTGGAGTCGCCGGAGGACCCGTTCACCGTCGCCAGGGCCGCCGGGTCCTCGGGAACCTCCGTGGGCACGGGCCCGTCCCCATTGAAGACGGGCATGGAGTTCACCGCCTGCTCCCAATCATCTCGAAGGAACAGGGGTACAGGGGCACCCTCCAGCCTCGCCACGTCTCCCCCGACCAAAGATTGGAGGATCGCGGCCAGATCTTCGTCGGCCAAGCCTGCGGAGCTCGGGCGGAGCCTCCACAGCGGAAGCGAGTACTTACGAAGCGGGGCCACATGGTGCTCCAGGAACTCCCTCAGGAGCGAGGCACCAGTCAGCTTCGCCGCTGCCATGTTGCCCGGCCTCAGATCCGCGTCCATCTTCTCCAACACCGGCTTCGAGCGGGGGTCCACGAGTTCCGCGCGAGACCAATCATCAGAGCTCGTGGGCTGCTCCGCGGGCAGAATCAGCCAAGGGTGGATGCTCCCAGCATCTACCATGACCCACTTGCTCCTGAAGCCCTCAATCCTCTTCCCGGGCTTCGAGATGGCGTTGGAGCCACCATACGCGACAAAGCTCGCGCACGCGGAGATAGGACCACGAGAGGGCCGGAGGGAGAAGTAGTGGCGCAGCAAGGCCATCGAGGGCTGCACTCCGACATGAGCCTCACAATAGTAGGCGAAGATCGCCAGAAGAAGAACAGAGTTGGGGTGGAGGTGCAGAGCTTGCAGGTTGTAATGGTGGAAGATAGAGAGGAAAAACTCAGAAAAGGGAGGCACCAGACCGACAGCAATGGCGCTTGCGAAGAGCGGATAGAAGGTGCTCCCTGGGCCCTCGGGAAGAGCGGAGCCAACCTTGAACACCTTTACCCCGTCGATGCCTTGCGCCGCCACCATCCGGCGCACCCGGGCAAGGCTTGTCTCCGACACGTTCAGCGAGTCCAAGGCGGGTGAGTACCAAGCTTCGGCCGGGGTTTGGCGAGGCGCCATGTCTTGCTAGGGCGCGCGGTCGAAGTAGATCTGAAGATTTCGGAGGCAGAAAGGAAGGGCACAAGAAAGGGGATCTAGGCAATGACCGGAGGAAGCAAGGGAAGCAAAGCCTGGGCAGATGCCGCTCTTCTGTCGATCCACGCAGTTGCTAAGGCACCCACGACCAACCAACCGCCACGCGGCACCCAAGGCTGCAGGCTGTTAGGGCCCGCGGCGCTTCGCACTTGCCCCTTCCCTTCCCTGCTCAGCCAAGTCCGGGCGCGCCTTGGGCCCGGGGGCTACTGTCAGTGTTCTGGGAATGGGGGTCCCCAGACTTGCCTGCCTGCGGCCTGCGGCATGGCTCAAGGGGCGGCCCAGCACGGCCCGTCTTCATCAGCACGAGCTCAAGACCCTCGCGAGGGGCCAAGCCTCGCGAGGCGGACGACAGGAGGCTTCCTCAGGCATGGCCTCGTCAGGCTGGCTCGCGAGGAGGCGGAGAAATCAAGGCGGGGTACCTCACGAGGTGCCCGTGATGCAAGCCATGACGACCAAAGCCAGGCGGGCGCCAGGCGGGCGTCGGCCTGTGCAGAGTCCTTGTTTCCCCTTTGGTGCAAAGGGAGCAAGCGCAGGCGAGAGCATCAAGCAAAGGCATCCGTTTCAGTGCAACAAGACCAAGACCGTCGCAACGGAAGGAAGGAAGTCATCGTGGAGCCCAGGGCGGCGTCACCGCCAGATCCTTTGACAGGCGAGGACCAACTTTAGTCAGGATAAGTGTACTAGATGTTCCCCTTCAAAATGGCCAATTGTTGGCGCCCTTCCCGCTCAATATTTGGGAAGAGGCCCAGGGCCTTTGCCTATAAATAGGACTAGCCACCCCCAGGGTAGAGGTAGCTGGAGATCAACCAGAGAGAGAGAGAGAGAAGCGACTGAACTCACCCAAGCAGTTCATCGCACCAGCTCAAGAGCAGGCCCTCGCGAGGTTGTTCTTCCTTGTATTGTTCATCATCAGCCCAAGAGGCAATCCACCACACCACAAACTAGAGTAGGGTATTACACCACAATGGTGGCCCGAACTAGTATAAATTCTGTGTTTCTTGTGTTGTTCCTTTCATAGCTTAGATCCTAGCGAGGCGGTGAAGTGCAGGTAGGTTGAGGGCGAAATCTCCGCGCGCACCCCAGTGTTCGAATCTAGAGGGTCTGCCGGAACCCGAAATCCGACAGAGACCGCCGTGAGCTTAGCTACCTCCTCCCCCTTCCCTTTCTCGCTCTCGAGCACCGTAGCGACTGCACCAAGCTTCACCGCACGCGCCGCCATGGAGCTCGTCGCCGACGAGGCTCCGGCCACCCAACGGTCGCGCCACCCTCTCCACTAACTTCACCACACTCCTAGGAGCCCAATGCACTAACTCACGTGCCTCTCCATGCCTCCTAGCGACGGGTTCGAGCTCACCCGAGCTCCGATTGCCGCCAAACACGTCACCGGCGCCGTTTCCGGCGACCCCGAGCCCAACCACCTCCACCACCCACCGCCGCTCGCTCCCAACTAACCGTAGAGCCCAACGGCGCCTCGAACGGTGCCCTGTAGGCGAAACCCGCACCTGCGCCGCCGCGTTTGGCCTTGCCGGCGGCTAAATGCCGGCGAGTTGACCCCGCTGACCCCCATTTGACCACGGGTGGGCCCAGTTTGACCCCTTGGGTCAATGACAGGTGGGACCTAGCCGGCTAACTAATCCTGGATTAGTACTAATTAAATTTAGTTTAAACTAATTACACTGACACGCGGGACCACTAGTCAGGTTTGACCTGGACTGTTCCATTGACCACTGACGTCATCCTGACATAATGCTGACGCAATAAATTATTTACTGGAATTATTTTTACACAGGAAATACCACAAACTTCAAAAAAGTCATAGAAATTAATCTGTAGCTCCAAATGCAAAGTGTTATATATGAAAAATGATCAGAAAAATCCAATCTATCCATCTATACTGGTTTCATGCATGTTTAAGCAAGCTAACCTAATGTTTAGTGTAGAACAAGATAATGCACTTAAAAGGGCCACTTATGAGTTTGAAACTTGAATCTTTGGTTCAAAATGGTTCAAACCCATCTGGTCTTAGTTGCATTAGCCCAATACACTCATTTTGCCATGTATCATGAATGCGTCATATTGTTGCATATTGTTTGGTGATGATTGGGTATGGGTGCTCTCTGCGGCAGGTTCTGCCCCCGAGGAGTATCGCGATTACCCTAACAAAGATCAATACCAGTGCACCGACCCATCAGGCAAGCAACCAACCATTTGATCATATCGATACAATCCCATGTTCTCGCCTCTACTCTCTTTTACTGCATTAAGACAACGTGATTCAAACTGCTGTGTGCTACGGTAGTTGAACCCATTTCCTCTGCATGACCTGTCATTGCCACAGTAACTAGATGAAACCCACTAGCATGTGTAGGAGTTGATTGAGCCATGTGTATGTGTTGTTCCTACCTTGCTATGCCTACTAAAGCTTAGAGTCGTGTCAGGTCTGGTTCATCTGGGTGATGGGCTAGAGTGAAATGATCATGTTAGCATGAGAGTGATGTGTTGGACACGATTTGGTAAAGGTATCGATGAGAGGCCATGTAGGAGTACATGGTGGGTTGTTTCATTGAAGCCGTCCTTAAGCACTGAGATCTGTATGTGTGATTTAAGATTCAGCTACTACCATGCATTGGGCCCAAAACCAATGGACCATCTCGACTTCTTATCCACCCTAGTCCTTTGTCCAGGAGTTGCAAGTAGTTTCTGGAGTTTGTAGCTTACTGGAGGCCGTGGACAGCGCTGACCTGCGGGGTGGGCTGTGATGCGGTAGGTACGTGGCCGGGTATATCGGGCACCCGTTAGGTGTCTCGGAGCCCTGTACACATCGTTCGGGGCCGTATGTGGAAACCTTGGTCGGACTCCCTGCGGATGGAACCTGAATAGGCGATAAACCTGGACTAGAGACTTAGGTGTTTAGGTAGGTCGTGGCCGACACCCACGTTGGGCTTCCGCTTGAAGGTTGCCGAGTACATGTCGTGTAAATGGCGGTGAGTGGTGAGAGCGTGTATGAAGAAGTACACCCCTGCAGGGTTAACATCATCTATTCGAATAGCCGCGTCTATGGTAAAGGACTACTTGGTTGCCTATACAGTTCATAGACAAGTAAATGGATACTACTAAAAGCCTCAAGATAAGCATGAGTGCCGATGATGGCTCTTCCGTAGGATGACGGAGGTGGATCCTCGATAGTGTATTGAAGTGGTGAGTAGTGGACTCGAGTGCGCAAAACCATTTCAAGTTGGAGTCTCGTAAGATAGCTTAGCCAAGAGTCAGAGCTGGCTTGCTGCAATAACCCCACCATCCCTTCTTGACAATGTGCATGTATGTAGGATCTGATGTAAGTATTGTTGAGTACCTTTGTACTCATGTTGCTTTAATTTACGTTTTACAGAAGACGCTGCAACCCCTTCTGATGGGTTCTTCATAGATGTCGATATCGATGAGTAGGCTGAAGCCCAGGTGGTGATCCTGAGCTCATGAAGGACCATGTAGTATAGTCAGGCTTACCCAAGCCTCTTTTATTTTACTAGTTGTCTGTACTCAGACATGTTGCTTCCGCTGTTGGCTTGTATGTTTGTATGACTTGAATGCTGGGTCGTGTGACCCGTACTTGTGTGTATGATATGTATGGCTCTCTGAGCCTTTAAATAAAGTACTTGTGTTGTAGAGTCATGTTGTGATGCCTTGTTGTATTTGCACATATCGAGCATATTGTGTGTATGATTGAAATGCTTGGTATGTGTGGGATCTGACTATCTAGTTGTTTATCCTTAGTAGCCTCTCTTACCGGGAAATGTGTCCTAGTGCTTCCACTGAGCCATGGTAGCTTGCTACTGCTCCGGAACACTTAGGCTGGCCGGCATGTGTCCTTCTTCGTTCCTGTGTCTGTCCCTTCGGGGAAATGTCACGCGATGAATACCGGAGTCTTGTAAGCCCGCTATAGCCCGGCTTATCGGAGTCCTGCTAGCCCAGCGCTACAGCCCGGATTCACTCGCTGATGACCGACATGTTCGATGCTGGGTAATGGATGCCTGTCCCTGTAAGTTTGTGCCACTTTGGGTTCACGACTAGCCATGTCAGCCCGGGCTCCTTGTCATATGGATGCAAGCGACACTATCGTATACGTGTGCCAAAAGGCGCAAACGGTCCCGGGCAAGGTAAGGCGACACCCGTGGGAATACCGTGCGTGAGGCCGCAAAGTGATATGAGGTGTTACATGCTAGATCGATGTGCCTCTGAGTCGGGGTCCTGATAAAAGCTCCCCCTAGATGTGAGATCCCCCCTTAGAGGGATGAACTAACCTTGGGTTTTGTTGATGATGACTTCATGTAGATGTTGAAGATGTGGATGCTCAATGTAGATGTAGATCATTTGGAGCTATCCTTTGGAGTGAGTTGCACTTTCAGTACTTACACGGGTTAGTCCCACAAGGAACAAACAAGGATATCCATAGACATAGAGTGATGCTCAGACAAGATGATGTCTATGAAAGCATTAGGTTACCTTGTCCCTTGTCTTACCAACAAGAGAGTTTGTGACTCCTTGAACTAGTGTAAGATGTGGAAGTTGATTGCACTCGTCCTTGCCAACATGATATGAGTGCAGAATGTTGGCGGAGTCACCCTCAAGAACTCTCTAGTTCTTCTTATTTGGAATCCACACCATGTTGATGGGAATCCTTGGAGTTGTAGTTGTACTTGATGAAGTAGAGCTTGACGTAGTCTTGGGAATCCACTTGACCAAGGCCTTGGGAGCTTCTTCAAATGCATCAATCTCCTCTTGAAGCTCATCCTTGCCTTTTTGCTTGTGGTCTTGTGGTGGAAGATCATCTTGAGCTTGTGTCCCTTTGAATGAAGTAGGATCATACTTCTCTCGTTGAGGAACAAACTTCGTCTTGGGGTATTGATCTTCTTCCCACTCAACTCCATTGGCATTGAACTTTCGTTCAAAACGAACACCTTGGTTCTTCCGGTGCTTTCCTTGCTTGCGTACAATTTCCTCGAATTGCTTACTCCCGGCAAGGCTCTTATAAACACCTTTCTCTATGATTCCCTTCAATAAGCTATTTTCTTGCTCAAGTGTAACTTGGCTAAGAGAATCATTAGTGGAATCAAGAGAACTACTAGAAGCAACAATATTGGATTTAACATGATGATTGTTACTACTAGAGGAAGAATCCTTCTTGTTTTTGTTACTAGACTTGACTTGAGGCATGTAAGTAGATAAGAGTAAACACTTGGCAATGTAAGAAGAACTTTTCTTGCGAAGATCATCATTGATTGCCTTTAAGAACTCATGCTCTTGCTCAAGATTGAGCTTTTCAAAGCGTAACTTCTCATGAGTCCTTAAAAGTTCTCGATGATCCCCTAAGATAGTTTCATGAGCTAACTTAAGAGTGTTTAGTTCTTTAGTTAGAAGCTCAATCTTCTCCTTATCATCGTCATTCGTTTTATCTTGATTAGCATGATTAATTGACGTTTCATCATAGTATTCATCACTAGAGTTGTCAACAAGTAAATCATCATCACCTAACAAGTCATCTTCATCACTATTGAAATCAACATACTCGGGGTGTGTTACCTTTGGGCCTTTAGCCATGAAGCATCTTCCAATTCCTTCATTTGGTGAATCAAATATGTCGTGGGAGTTGGTTGACACAAGTGCTAGACCGGCAACACCTTCATCTTGAGTATGTTCGGAGTCGGAGTGATAGCTTCTCTCGAAGTGATGTTCAGAGTCGGAACCGGATACCCATTCACCAGCATGAGCTTGATGTCTTCGTTTTGTGTAGCTCTTTGATGACTTGTCCTTCCTTTCCGAATCCTTGCTTCTCTGGGATGTTCTTCGTTCATAACGATCATCTCTACTCCTTCTCTCTCTTGGCGGTGATTCTTCTCTTCTACTTCTCTTGGGAGAATCTTCTCTTCTTTTGTAGGGAGCTGTACACTCATTGGAATAGTGTCCAGGTCTTCCACAGTTGTAGCAATTTCGCTCTCGACTGGAAGATCTTTTGTCATTGTAGGACCTTGACTTGGAACTTCTTTCTTTGCTTCTACTCTTGTAGAATTTGTTGAAGTTCTTCACCATTAGACTCAATTCTTCATTGAAGCTTTGTTTATCACTTGATGATGTGGGAGCTTCACATGAGGCTTTGTAAGCACCACTTGACTTGTTGTGCAGCTCCTCCTTATCCTTGAGTGACATCTCATGAGCAAAAATTCTTCCGATGACCTCCGCTGGCTTGAGATTCTTGTAGGTTGGCATCATTTGGATCAATGTGCACACGGTATCATATTTTCCATCCAAGGCTCTTAGGATCTTCTTGAGGATGAATTTGTCGGTCATCTCTTCACTTCCTAAGCCGGCAATCTCATTTGTGATCAGAGCAAGCCTAGAGTACATTTCAGCAACGCCTTCACCATCCTTCATCTTGAACTTGTCAAGTTGACTTTGAAGCACATCCAATTTGGATTCCTTGACGGAGTTGGTACCTTCGTGCATATCAATCAAAGTGTCCCAAATTTCCTTTGCATTCTCAAGACGGCTGATTTTGTTGAATTCTTTGAGGCATAATCCGTTGAAGAGGATATCACATGCTTGAGCGTTGTATTACAACATTTTAAACTCTTCCGCGCTAGCTTCATGGTTTGGTTCTCTCCCATCAAAGAATTCACCTTGCAAGCCAATACACACAATAGCCCAAACGGCGGGGTTATGTCCGAGAATATGCATTTCCATCTTATGCTTCCAACTAGCAAAATTAGTACCATCAAAGTAAGGACCTCTACGGTGGTAGTTTCCCTCGCTAGACACCATACTCTCCTAGGTTGTGAAACCAAGGCTATGACCAACAAAAGCTATGGAAATCAAAGCAAATGGAGACCAAGGCTCTGATACCACTTGTAGGATCTTGAAGTATGTCTAGAGGGGGGTTATTAGAGTACTTGACCAAATAAAAGCTATGCCTTTTCCTAATTTTAGTCTTTGGAAGATTTGAGCAAACTTAGCATAAGTCAAGCAATCTTAACACAATTCAAGCAAGCATGCAAAGAGTATATGAGCAGCGGAAATTAAAGCATGCAACTTGCAAGAATGTAAAGGGAAGGGTTTGGAGATTTCAAATGCAATTTGGAGACACGGTGATTTTTAAGCCGTGGTTCCGATAGGTGGTGCTATCGTACATCCATGTTGATGGAGACTTCAACCCACGAAGGTTAACGGTTGCACGAGTCCATGGAGGGCTCCACCCAAGAAGGGTCCACGAAGAAGCAACCTTGTCTATCCCACCATGGCCGTCGCCCACGAAGGACTTGCCTCACTAGTGGTAGATCTTCACGAAGTAGGCGATCTCCTTGCCCTTACAAACTCCTTGGTTCAACTCCACAATGTTGTCGGAGGCTCCCAAGTGACACCTAGCCAATCTAGGAGACACCACTCTCCAAGAAGTAACAAATGGTGTGTTGATGATGAACTCCTTGCTCTTGTGCTTCAAATGATAATCCCCCAACACTCAACTCTCTCTCTCATAGGATTTGGATTTGGTGGAAAGAAGATTTGAGTGGAAAGCAACTTGGGGAAGGCTAGAGATCAAGATTCATATGGTAGGAATGGAATATCTTGGCCTCAACACATGAGTAGGTGGTTCTCTCTCAGAAATGGTAAGTTGGAAGTGTAGGTTTGTTCTGATGGCTCTCTCCACGAATGAAGAGGAGGTGGAGGGGTATATATAGCCTCCACACAAAATCTAACCGTTATACACAATTTACCAATCTCGGTGGGACCGAATCAACAAACTCGGTCAGACCGATTTAGTAAACCTAGTGACCGTTAGGGTTTTCGGTGGGACCAACATGCAACTCGGTAGGACCGATATGGTTAGGGTTAGGGCATCACATAATCTCGGTGAGACCGGTTACACAAACTCGGTGAGACCAATTTTGGTAATAAGCTAACCAGAGAGTTGGTCAGGTAAACTCGGTGGGACCGGTTCGCTCATTTTGGTGAGACCGAAATGTTACGAAAAGGAAACAGAGAGTTTACATTGCAATCTCGATGGGACCGATCGCTCATCTTGGTTAGACCGAAACATTACGAAGGGAAACAGAGAGATTACAATCCCATCTCGGCGAGACCGAGATCCCTATCAGTGAGACCGATTTGCCTAGGGTTTGTGGCAGTGGCTATGACATCTAAACTCGGTGGCGCCGGATAGAAAGAATCGTTGGGGCCGAGTTGGACTTTAGGTTTACGTCATATGTGGAGGGTTTTGGAGCATATCACTGAGCACTATGAAGCAAGAAACTCATTAAGCAACACCTCATCCCTCCTTGATAGTATTGGCTTTTCCTATAGACTCAATGTGATCTTGGATCACTAAAATATAAAATGAAGAGTCTTGAGCTTGAAGCTTGAGCCAATCCTTTTATCCTTAGCATTTTAAGGGATCCACTTTTCTCATCCATGCCATGCCAATCATTGAGCTTTCCTGAAATATTTGTCTTGGAATAGTATTAGCTCAATGAGCTATATGTTGTTAGGAATGACCAAAACCACCTAGGAATAGTTGCACTTTCAACTTCCAAAAATCTTAGCAGACTGCCCACAGGTTGAGCACACCAGTATTGTACGCATGTTCAAATACGATCATGGTGACTGTCTTCTACGGAAGATAGCAATTTGTCGAGTTCCCAACCGCTCCTAGAATTACAACAACTATGAAGTTGTTGCTATCTTCGACAAGCTTGTTGCCGTCCTTGGTGGTTTGACTCGATGGATATTGCTCAAAAATCAGTTTCTGTACACGGATGAGTACTATGATGCAATTCAATACGAGGGCCTTGTGTTTGCTGCCACCACTCATGGCACTGTTTTTGCATGGAATCCTTTTGCTTTCGGTACGTTTGTCTTCCACCGTAATTATAATTGTTTCATCCACATGCATGCGGGTTAGCAAGTTTCCCTTTACTAATTAACCTTCTTCTTGTGTTTCCAAGGTCTTGTGAACATTCCACCACCCATACTTGAAAAATTTTATAACCAAGGGGGAGATGATGATGGTGATGATCACGAGCATGACGACGAGCAGCACCCATATACTTTGTGGCGCCTGGCAAGTAATTCTGATGGATCACCTCTTCTTGTGTGTATACAACCCACTGATGATGTTACTGCTAAGGAAGCAGGTGTAGTCTCCCATGGTCGCACTCTCCGGACCTATTCCAAGACCTGTTGCATGGTATTCGGTATGGATACTAGTGTGCTAGCGCCAACTCCTTCTCCCTGGTACCGAATTGATAGTCTTGGAGAAAACTCGCTCTTCCTTGGACAAAACTATCCAATGATGGTGAAAGGCGATCCAACTGTTGTTGACACAACGTTACTACCATTTATGAGAAGCAACTGTGTCTATACCTTGGACATTTGGGTGGTTCCCTACCCTGGTACTGATATAGTAGGCCGCTTCATCCTGGATGATCAGTCCTGCATTGGTCTCCAGATCGACAATGGATGACCCGTCCCAGAGAATCACTTGTGGTTCAAAGCAAGCGTTTCCAACGCCGAGGAATGGTTGAGTTGAAGTTCATTTCATTGCTTGTTATTTGTTGTGTGGTGAAAACTTTAGTATTTATAATGTATCCTCGTTGTCGATGTGGGTTGATGACCTGTTGTATGCAATAAAATGATATGCCTGTGATAAACTTACTAAATTTATGAATGGCTTTCGAGTCGCTTCTCTGAGTGAGTGGTTCCACGAGGCCAAAAAATATTTTCTGAATACATAATTGTACATGCATTGCAACAGGTTATAGGATGAGGCCAATCAACAATAGTAGTACACTATTTGTACTAGCTTCACATGCTTTGCGCGTCGGGCGGGTGTTTTTACTGTAGCCATATGTTAATGAGCACCTCGAATCCTCGATACTAGTACTATATAGTAGGAGTAGTAGGGTGGCATGGGCCAGAACAAGCATTCACGTCCAGGAGTACGGCACACGCCACCACCACGACATCCATCTGACACCATATTATTTCTTGGAGTCCGTGCTAGAGCAATCTCTTCAACCTCGCCGTTTCTCTAACTTCAGCCATCGCGCGGCGGGCAAGGTGGGGGTTTGCCGATAGTCGGTTTCCTTAACTATGGTCCCACTTGTCAGGCCAACTCCAACGCACGACCCCAAACGGACCTCCGTTTTGCATGAACTCCAATAATAATTTTGACTAGAAAAGCAAGACCAAAGAAAATGAGAACCACAAGAATACATTTTACTACTCCTGTAAGTTGGATTAGTGCCTTCTCAATGCATTCATTGTTGATCTGCGGAGGCTCGATCTTGCGTGCTTCTTTCTTCTTCGAGTGTAAAGAAGTAGACGTTGCTTCCTCGCATCTAGTCTCATGTCTAGCCTCTATTCTAGTAGGAGTATCAACAAGTGCACTAATCTCATCTCTAGCCTCTGTGCTAGCTAAAAGTGATAGAACATCTACTAAATTGCGCTCTATCAATATATGGATGTACTCTTATTCCCAATACAAAAACTTGCATCCATTCTACTCCCTCCGTTGCATAATACATGCCTTCTATTTGTCTAAATATATATGTATCTAGACATGTTTTATATATAGGTACATCCATTTTTGGACAAATGGAAGTCAAGTATTTTGGAACGGAGGGAGTACACAATAAATTTTTTAAGTTAGCACAACTAGTCTAATCCGAAAGCACAACCGAAGATTTGGTCGGGTTCTTCCTCATTTTGACGACACGTGGGACATCCAGCATCCAGGTCGTGTCATGAAAGAAAATAGAGTGGTAGTTGAAGCCACGAGATGTGCATCTTGGGTTAAACTGTTAATAGAATCTTACTACTCTTGAGTAACTCCAAAAGCGGCCACCTAAGATCTTTATTGGATTTGTTTTTCATCACCAGCACGTCGAGGTGAAAGATGTGCAGGTTCAGTGGGTCCGCTTGCGTTTTCACTGACATGTGGGACCGCATGTGAGAAAACAGACGCTGGGCTCCGCGCGTCCACTGGCTGGCTAAGAAGAGAGATAGAGGAGGGTTGAGCACGGACTGCAGGAAAATTGATCTATGTACCTCGATATAGGCTCGATATAGTGGTGTGGCATGGGCCATAACTAGCATTCACGTCTAGCAGTACGGCACACGCCACCCACACGAGTCCCATCCGACACCAATTTTCGTAGAGTCCATGCTATAGCCATCTCTTCTCCCTCCTTTTTTCTCAGCCATCGCGCGGTGGGCGGGGTGGGGGTTTGCCGATAGTCGGTTTGCTCAACTGCGGTCCCACTTGTAAGTGAAAATGCAACACCGCACGCATTCTCGCTTTAGCGGCGTGCCAGACCAACCGTGTGGGGGTGCAACACGAACACGGCAGGCTTTTCCTTTTGAACTCGTAACTTGTAAAATTTGGTTCTGCTCCATGGCGCGACCGATAGATAGAAAATAACGATTTTGCCTAGAGTAATGAGAAGTTTGGTTCTGGCGCCATTCATGCATGGAGTACGTAAGAGAATTATGAAGTTGATGCGAAAGGTAAGATAATTACTATAGTATCATATACTACTACATGGATTTGACAGAAAGATAAAAATACATACGGATCCATCAACGACATCCTCACGCCCTAGTGCGCCGGGTCACCAACCGACGTGTGAGGAGTAGCGGTGTTGGCGGTGAGCTCAACATGCTTTTGAACAGTGTCATCCAAGGTTGCCCAGCGGTCCAAGAAGGCCAGCATCCTATCGTCCTCCTCTTGCATGTAGTAGTCCCTGTGGACGATTTGCGTGTAAACGTGGGTGATTATGTCGATGGTGTATTGTTGCACCAGGCGCTGCACGGCAAGCGCGACCTCGAGGTGGACATTCTCCGGCGCGACGGCAGGCAGTCGCAGGTCCACTAGTGCATTGAAGAGGTTGTCACCATAGTGGCCGTTGAGGGTGGCGGGCATCGCAGAGCCTGGGCGCGTCAGCTGGAGGCTTACGTCAAAGTCGTCCGCGAGCTTCTTGACGACGGTGAACTTGTCGAGGAAACCGACTAGGACCTCGTCGAACAAGGAGACGAAGCTGTCATCCAAGCGGCCCCTCGCCCTGGCGGCCTCAAGAAATACTACCTGGAGACGTTCCTTGGTGCCGGGCCGCAGGACGGCGTCGTGGACCATCTAGCACAGCTGGCTGATGCTCGCGCTCATCGCCTCCATGGAGCTTCTAGTCAACTGATCCTGCGATTCGAGTGATCACTCTTGCCCTTGGTTAGCGTGCGTAGGTGCGTAGGATTTCGTACTACTCCTCGGACCTCTACTGCACCTGCCTTTGGCTGTATGATAGGTGGGCCAGCCACGCCCTGGGTTCACGTGTCATTCACCCAAAGGCAGTTGTCGTAAGTCAATGAAGCTGTGTCCCCCTCCATGCCGGTGCAGTATAGTCATCTCACCGGACCCCTAGTTGAGGCCAAACGAGAGAAGTTTGATGTTTACTGGTTTATTGGTCCCCTTTGCATTTTGCGCCAAGTTTTGACCTTTGATTTAACTAATAAAATGTTAATGCATGTAAACAAAAATGTTGTGTAAGTCACCTTACGAAAACCAAATAATCCCAAAACACTTAGGCACGGTGCATTAACTCCCTCCTTGTTTCTTATTTCGTGACATATCAACCAATGAGAGATGTGGGTCGTGCATGCTTTCAATGACTTGAGACTACCAAACATGACATGCAGTGTTTAGTTCATTGCATGTAATCCTATTAATACTCTAGTTAGCAAAAAAAACATTAAGTTCTCTCGCCGATAGGAATAAAACACCATGTATTTATTTAGAGAGGGAGTAGTACATTTTTTGTGACATGCATTACTAGATATTGCTAGTCAAATACTAAAATCCAGATGGACGTGGTAGTACTCCTAAATCCAGACGGTGGTGCTACTAGTACTAGTAGTAGTACTACCAATGTAGTAGTAGGAGTACTAGCACTATACTACCCGTTGGTCAAATTATTACGTGTTGCTCCTCACAGTGAAGTGACAAGACCCTGCACCGGAGATGACACCTGAGTATAGGCACCATGTTCGGCATACCATAGTTAGCCTCACCGTCTGCAGTCACTATCATCATGGCTGTAGAGCTAGCCTGCTTACAACTAGCCCTGTTCGACATAATTTCCCGTGCGTAGATGCCCGTGCATTGCACGGAACACCAAGATTGGGGGTGGACGGCTCCGGCAGCGGCCATCGCACCAGATTTTTCCATGGACTTCTAGATGTGGTGGGGAGGAGAAAAGGCTGATTGTGAGAGACAAGGAGTTGTTTGTAAATAGGGAACAAGTGCGGGCAACTTTTTGCAAAAATGGAGAAGCTTGGTTTGTATGCGTTAGATCTAGATCCGACGGCTATTGGTGAAAGATGGGAGGCACAACATCATCACCAACTCAGGACCTGTTTGATTCGTAGGATTTTGTAAATGCAGGAATAGGACACGACAATATTACAAGTTTCAAACTGACATTACAAATGTTAGGAGTAATGTTGCACCTACGAAAAGGGAATTACTAGGAAGTTTACGTAAGAAACTTTCGTTACTTTAGGTGGATGCATCATTATCGAACAAACTAAAATCCACCGCCCTTACAAGTCACTAATGGGCAAATAAGTTTTCGATTCTCCGGCCACTTGACGTTTCAAAAACAAATTCAGCTTCTGCGGAGACTTTGTCATTTAGGCTTGGACTCTTGCGGTGATCAGCACGCCATTCATTGTTGCGCCAGAGAACACCAAACCTCATTACCTTGGGCACACTTGCCTCCAGAAAAAAGAACCTGGCCAATTTAATCTCAGATGTGCTGCCTCAGTAGTCGTCAAATCAATTTCTGTAAGATGGAGATCAAGGCATTCGATGAGATTGTTATAGTGCAGCACATTTTTCACTTTCGGGTCTTTTTTTATCTGCAAAAGAAGAGAACATATTAGAGCAGCTGGCTGCATAAGATTGTCGTGTCATCAAGATGTACCAATAAAATTTGCTCATATGATAGGGTTGGGTGGCTAGTGATATTTTTTCACTCTCTCTCGCCATCTCTCTCTCTTTCTGTTTCCTCTCATTTAACTAGGAGCACGTGAAGAGCTTGGGAATTTGTTGCCTTCCACTATGTGGCCGATGCCATATTTTGCAAAAGTTTGCCACATAATACGCATCGATGTCAAATCAAAAGATTTTGGCACCGCTCTCGCGATGTGAGAGCGTTGGCACCGCTATGCACACAGACCCACATGTATAAACAAATCAATCAAACCAACTACACCAGCCTCTCACTCTCCCAAACAAGTGTTTTTTATTGCCTTAGTCCTCTCTCTCTCCCACGTAGTGTTTTTTCATTGCGTGAGTTAATTTGGCACCGAAGCAAAGTAGGTGATCCAGATTGGGGCACCAGGTGAGCAATGGAGGGGCATCGATGCCAAATGCATCAAAAGTGAATTTGGCACATGTTTTGGCCTACATAGACCACTTTTGTACTCCCTCTGTCCCAAAATTCTTGTCTTAAATTTGTCTAAATACGGATGTATCTAGTTACATTTTAGTGTTAGATACATCCGTATCTAAACAAATGTAAGATAAGAATTTTGGGACAGAGGGAATACTACCTCATATTTAGTATAAAATTTTGACCATAGATTTACCTAAGAAAATGCCAATGCATGTCACTAAAAATTACACCATTTGAAATGATGTTCAAATGCAAATCCAACAATATAGTTCTTAGTGACATGCATTAACATTTTGTCAATTAAATCTATGGTCAAATTTTGATACTACAAAATTGGAAGAGTAAACCAGGACAAAGGTAGTACTTACTCTTAGGGTAACCATAGAGTTACTGGAGTAGTCTAAGTTACTTTCCACTATGACTAGCCTAGGCTACTATAGTAGTACAGCATAAAAACGATGCAGGTGATCACGTGAGAAAAAATACTAAAAACATTTCTTTTGGTGCAGTGCGTAGATGCAGTTTTGAACACTACACTTGTCATCGTAATTTGGGAAAATTACGAAAAAATTGAGCTACGTTGTGATTACCGTTTACTTATAGGAAAGAAGTTTCACCTCGATGAGTAGCTTCTCCGTGCACAGAAAGCATGTAAAGAATCCAACAACTTGATCCAGATTGGGGCCGATAGATTTTAGTGCTAAGATCTTCACTGTGCGCATGGACTGGGTCAAGCTTGTGGGAAACATTTTCTGGAAGACGGTCGTAAATACATCAAGAAGAAATTTAAAAATGTGAATTTCAAGAAGATGGAGAAGAAGATGAGTGCTGTACTTGAACGATTACGGATCCAATAAAGAGTTCGGAGAATTTGGCAGACGAGTACACCAACGCTGTCAATTTTGGCGCATCAATGACCCTGATTTTTGTTGGACCTTCTAGATTCGATACAAGCAATCTCTCAAGGAAAGGCGCATTCTCAATGACCATAACATGGAATAGCTGGAGTGATCTCTTCCCAATTGATGTCTTGTTGCGGGGCCAGCAATACACATAAATCCATCGGAGATTCGTCAAGGCGATGTGGAGGCTAATGAACCCGTGGATCTTCTCAAGACGAAGGTACTCGAGCGCAGTATAGCTGTGGAGCAGGTGCTCCCTAGCCTTCTTCGAGATGACAACGTCGAAGAGGTCGAGCTTCTTGAGTTGAGGGAGAAGAAGGGCGGGCGCGACATTAATCTGGGGAAGATAGCAGGAGCTGAAGATGGCGCGACGCAGCGTTGGCGTGAGGCGGAGCACGGACGGCGGCAGAGAGCGACATCATCCAGCTTCAAAGCTGAGCTCCTCGAGCTAATCTAGGGCGGGGGATAAGAACCACTCGTCGAACTTGGGTTGGACCTTGCAGTTTGTACTGAACATGCGGATGTCAAGGCGTCTGGCTGGCCCAGGGTGCGATGAAAGGATCTTGGAGACTGCGGCCATGCGTTTGCAATCCCCGTCGCAGAGGCAGCTGTCGACGGTGAGGTTGAGAGGGACGCAGCGCCAGAGGGGCGCCACCGCCGGGAGAGCAGGGCGGTCCGCACGGCAGATTTGGTGGGGAGGAGGCCGATGATGACGAGCAGCATGTCATCAGGGAGGCTGCTGATGAAGTCCAGGCTCGCCGGATGCGGTTTTGGCTCGAGCCGCCTCCGCTTGTTGGCTGCCTTGCCGTCCATCTCAACCGGCGGCAACACCAGTGTACACGTGTGCTGGTGTGTGTTGTGTGCTGGGTGTGCGCGAGTGTGTCCTTCTGTGCATGTCACCGCGTAGTGGTGAATTGTGCACGAGTGCGTCCTTCGCACGCAAGAAGTTTGTCCTCAATGCGCCCTCAATTTACTAGCATGCGGGGTGCTACCCCGAGTGGTTTCAACTTTGTTTACTTCACCGCGTGTCAGATGGGCCTCTAGTTTACTTATTTTCACCCACTGCCACATGGGCCAGCACACGAAGATACAGAACACAAGCTGACAAGGCAGCATGTGGATTGGTTGACCGGTCAAATAAACAATATACGGAGCTATACGCTGACATAGTGAGCGTATAATCCGTCGGTATAGAGAGTTCGAGTGAGAGGGGAGGCCCGTGAGCGATAGCAGAGAGAGAGAGAAAGAGCTACTCCCTCCGTTTGATAATGTAGTTCCAACATTTTTTTAAGTCAAACTTTTGAAACTTTGACCAAGTTTATAAAGAAACTACTTATATCTACAATACCAAAGATAAATGATAGTATGAAGTAAGTACATGTTGTGATGAATCTAATGATCGTTCCAGATGTAAATGTTTTTCTCCACATATACCTGGTCAAACTTTTCTGGGGTTTGACTTTTCAAAACATCCATATGCTTATGGATGTGACAGAGTCCCTAACTAGAGAGAGAGAGAGAGGGGGAGAGAGAGAGAGAGAGAAGTGTGTGTGCGTGTGTGAAAGAGACATGGACAACACACGATAAAAGTAGAGAAAAAGCATGCGTGTCTTATGCAAACATATCACACATGCATCTTCGACAACGGAGGCAAGGTGAGGAGATAGTGTGTGGTTGTTTGGAACCGAGAGAGCAAGACCCCTAGCATGTGGCCAAGAGGGGTTTGACAAACAAGGGAGAGATGTCGAGAGAGTCGTATGGAGAAAATGCAGACATGGGGAGGAGAGAGTGTCTGCTTGTCATAGAGAGATCCCCTGGAGATCGTGATGGGACTACATAGGTGGGAGATCGAGTGACAAGGTGTGTGCGCGATAGAAGATGCCCCGAGAGATATCGAGATAGACGTATGGATGGAAGGAGACAATACGTGTGTTCCTGATGGCTAGTAAGAGATAATCATACTTAGGAGGGGGGAGTGCTTGCGCCTATGATGGAGTGAGGGATTATGGTACTTAGGGGGGTGCATGTCACATGGAGAGAGAACAAGGACGGAGAATGTTGGATGGGTCTATATGTATAGCGCAAGCGAGACATGTGTATGTGTGAACTAGGGAGATATAAGGCCAGTTTGGCTTGCGTCCTGAGCATCTTTTGCCTGGCCTGGGGTTGTGACTGGATTTCATGCACGCTTGTTTGGTTGCTACCCTATGCAAAAGAAAGCCCGCCTGGCCTGGGCTCCCTTGCACTTTAATTAGCCTGGCTGAACTCCAGACACTGCAAGTAGCCTGGCCCAGGCGACCGATTTCGAACATCTGGCCGTGCCTGGTCGCGTGGCCACGAGGCTAATAGCAACATGGATGGATATTAGCATTAAATAATTGATGCATGGATTGATTGATGGTACGTTGATGCTTTGCCTGGCCCAGGCATGAACCAAACGCTTCAGCACCACACAAGCCTGGCCAGGCAGAAATATTTTACATCTCACGTCCACACCAGGCAGTACCGGCCATCAAGGAATGAGGGTCAGGTCCAAACCAACCAATAAAGTTTGAGAGAGATTGAGGAGCCCCGATAAGGCTGAGTGGTGCGTCAGATAGCTGAGAGGGGGAAAGAGATATTCCATCCGCTCGATAATGCAGTGCATGTAAATTTTTTAGAAGTCAAACTTTGACCAGGTTTACGCAAATGTTATTTATATCTACAATACCAAAGATACATCATACAAAACTACATCTCATGGTGAATCTAATGGTATATGTTTGCCGTACTAGATGTAATTCTTTTTCTCCACGTACATGGTTAAACTTTGTGATGTTTGACTTTTCAATAAATCTATATGCTATGGACCAAGGAGAGTGCCTCAGTCGAGACAGATCAAGTGCGTGTGAAGGAGAATGAGTAAGTGTGCAAAAAGAGTATGTGTGTGAAAGAGAAAGTGACAACAAACGATAAATTAGAGAGAGTGTGTGTTTTTTCGTTTCTTATGCGAACATATCACGCATGCACCTCCGAGATGGAACAAGGAGGCGAGGAGATACACGAAGATAGCTAGTGTGTGATTGTTTGCAACGGAGAGAGACACCCCTGTAGCACATGTCCAGTAGAGGTCTGGCCAACAAGGAAAAAAGGTCGAGAGGGAAACATGGATGGCATGGACGCATGAGGAGGGAGAGAGGGTGTGTTTGTGATAAAGAGATCCCCTCGAGATCGTGAGGGGACTATATGGGTGGGAGATCGAGGGAGTGCATGCGCGATAGAAAGATGCCCCGAGAGAAATCGAGATAGACCATGCACATGTTTGTGATGGAGATTAAGGTTAGCTAGTCATATACATATAGGGGGGGACTACGTGTGCCTACAATTGAGTGAGAGACCATCATACTTGGCTAGCTGGGCATGAGATTGTGTGTGTGTGTGCGTGTGAGATGGAGAGAGAACGAGGGAGAGAGATAGAGTTTTAGATGGGCCTATCGAGTGTGAGTGAGATATGCATGTGTACGTGTGACCCAGGTGGATGGAGAGTTTGAGAGAGGGGGGAAGAGCTCTGAGATGACATAGTGGTGCATGAGAGAGTTACGGGCAAAGAGCCAAGGAATTTGTGTGCGTACGATGAGTGCACCCAAGATATCTAGCTTGGACTAGCTAGAGTATCATACATAGTGTGCAAGAGAGACCTATAGATGATGTATATATGCATGCGAACAATAAAGACCCCCCTGAGGGAGTCCTGGATAAGGGGGTATCCGGACAGCCGGACTATATACTTTGGCCGGACTGTTGGACAGCCGGACTATATACAAGACAGAAGACTTCGCCCCGTGTCCAGATGGGACTCTCCTTGGCGTGGAAGGCAAGCTTGGCGATCCGGATGTAGATCTCCTCCTCTGTAAACCGACTCTGTGTAACCCTAGCCCCCTCCGGTGTCTATATAAACCAGAGGGTTTAGTCCGTAGGACGAATGATCATCATCAACAATCATGCCATAGGTTAGCTTCTAGGGTTTCGCCTCTCTGATCTCATGGTAGATAAACTCTTGTAATACTCATATCATCAAGATCAATCAAGCAGGAAGTAGGGTATTACCTCCATCGAGAGGGCCCGAACCTGGGTAAAACATCGTGTCCCCAGTCTCCTGTTACCATTAGCCTTAGACGCACAGTTCGGGACCCCCTACCCGAGATCCGCCGGTTTTGACACCGACATTGGTGCTTTCATTAAGAGTTCCTCTGTGTCGTCGCCGCAAGGCTAGATGGTTTCTCCAACCTTCAACCACGCTGTCCTGGGCGAGACTTTTCTCCCCGGACAGATCTTCATGTTCGGCGGCTTCGCACTGCGGGCCAATTCACTTGGCCATCTGGAGCAGATCGTTAGCTACGCCCCCGGCCATCAGGTCAGGTTTGGAAACCTAAACTACACCGCCGACATCCGCCGAGACTTGATCTTCGACGGATTCGGGCCTGTGTCAGGAGCACCGAACAATCACGACATGCACGACCTAGATTGGTAGTCGGACAGTATTCGGAACATCGCACCAGCTACCACTTCGGACTTTGCTCTAGAGCGGGTCGTGCCTCCAAAGGACGGGTGGATGGACCCCACCCCGAAGGCCGCACACTCCTCAGCATTGGAGCCGAACGCGGACTCCTCTCCTAAAGGTATCTATGTCTCCGGACCCCCGAACTCGTCTCCGGCGGTGTGTTCCGGACCGCGCGCACTCATACACATCGAATCTGACTGGGCTCCAGTCATGGAGTTCGCCTCCGCGGATATCTTTCAGCACTCACCCTTCGGAGACGTGCTAGATTCTTTAAGGTCTCTCTCTCTGTCAGGAGACTCTTGGCCGAACTATGTCTGGCTCGAGTGGGGAGCTGGCGAGGAAGAAATTCGTTTCCCACCCACCACCCACTTAGTAGCCACGGTTGATGACTTGACCGATGTGCTTAACTTCGACTCCGAAGACATCGACGGTATAGACGATGATGCGGGAGCAGAACAGGAACCACCGCCCACAGGGCGCTGGACTGCCACCTCCTCATGTGATATATACATGGTGGATACTCCCAAAGAAACCAATGGCGATGAGGCAACGGGAGAAAACCCCTCGGGGAAGAAAGAAAAACATGGGTGTCATCGGCGCCGCCCCAAGCCTCACCACAACAATACCGGCACTGGAGAAGAAAAGCCAGATGGTGCCGAAGAGGCATACGATCCTGATCAACCCAACATCGAGCAAGCTGAACAGGAACATGGGCTGGCTAGCCCAGACGAATAGGCAATGGACGGATACTTGGAGGACGATAACTATATGCCTCCCTTCGAAGACGAGGTGAGCCTCGGTGACGACGAATTCAGCGTACCAGAGGATCCCATAGAGCAGGAGAGCTTCAAGCGCAGGCTTATAGCCACTGCAAGAAGCCTGAAGAAGAAGAAGCAGCAGCTCCAGCTAACCAAGATCTGCTCACAGACAAACGGACTAAGGCCCGAGAAACCAAAGAATACGGACTCACGTGCCGAACAAAATACTACCCAAAACGCAGGTTACTACCTCAATTCGCGGAGGCGGCACTAAGAATCAAACGCATGCCCACACCCGGCCGACAGCACACTGCGGCAAGGGGCTACGCACAAGACCAGCGTTACATAACAAACAACAACATAGAAAGTACCCTGGACGCATCAGCGGACAGAAACAGAGTCTACAAAACTTGGTAGAACAAATATAAGTATCCAAGACAAAGAATGGTGCCCGGGGAACGGCGATCAACACAGGAGCCCGTAATCCTCAAACCGTTGAGAGGGAAAAGAGACTTCAACATCTTATTCCGGGCCCCTCCAGCTTGAACCGCATACTTGACCGACCATGTCAAATCCATGGTACCCCAGGAGCAGCAGCCAATCATACAAATAGAGAATGTTGGTTCTTAAAACAAATCGGCAGGCCGGCACCAGATGGAGCGTGAAGAAGCCCAGATCATCAAGTCCAGGGACCAGTAACTCGAGGATCAGACTCACCAAATAACTCATTATCGAGTATCATAAATAGGCGTGATGGCCATCCAGGCCCCGCCACCCTGGAGCTGGTCTCCGGATAGACAAAAGTGTCATACCCACTTTCGGTCTAACACCCCTAGGCAGGAGCTACTCAGCACCGCCAGGAAACATTGCGACTCGATGCATTACCACCCAAGACCCACGTGACAAAGTCACAAATGCGGCCAAGACCAAGCTTCGCCTCGGCGGCGAAGAATATTCAGCTACTTTCATCACTTAAGCAGCGAGTCACGGTTTTTTCTCAATCGAACTTAGATTCGACAGCCGAACTCCCGGACACCGACAAGGGAGTCCGAACTACTTGAGAATACCCCAACCTAATCATAGCTCATACAGACCCTTCAGCATAAGTTGGATGGATCACATCCACGGCTCAGCCAATGCTCACACATGCCTCTTAAGCACTATTTGCAGGATCACCCTCGCGCACAACCGGACCGACGGCTTGGAATCAGCTCAGACGCATACAGGAGGGATGCCCACCCCACCTGAACACAATCTGGTTATTCCTCCGGACCCGCGCACATCCAACCACCTCCCGGCCCCAACAGGTTCTGCTGTCATGCCTCTCTTTTATAACATGCACCGTACCCGTACACATAGACGTATTACTTAAATACAGCATGTGGAGTCATTTGACGCTTACCTGCTATTTTTTAACGACATTTTGTCATAACGGCATCCGAACATCTTGTTATGCCTTCAAAACGTCAGGTGCTTCCTCGCACCCGTACTACGGCGTCTAAAGTCCGAACACCTTCTCGGTCGTTCGGCACCCCGAACTTATAGCATTATATGCATCAGCTCCGAATCATGTCTTGGGTCATTGGTTGGGTTTGCCCGGCTCCCATGTTTTGGTACCTTATGTTCCACCATATCGGCTAAGGTAGCGTTGGGAGAACTACTGCGATTCTGTCCCGGTTCTGCCGGACGAACACCTCAGTAGAGAAAGCTGAAAACCGACTGTCATGATAAGGCGAGAGCTGGTCAGCTGTTCGAGAGGCTGTCAAATCTTTAAGGATTTATTCTGCATAATGCCATAATAAAATGCAGCGTGCGAAGGATCGGTCCATCGATCAGGCGCTATTAGAGCCCCACGTGCGGTTTTCCGAACACCAGGGGCTGCGCCGCCCATACTCAAAATCCTATGGCTAAGTGAGAGTAATAAAGCCTTATAGTCTGATTGCCTGGTTCGATGTGCTGAACACCTCCTTCATGGACCCAAGAATGGGACAAAGAGTGGTGTATCCCAAACACCCCCGTAGTTCCTACGTGGGGGCAGAAGTCGACGACTGGCCAACTCTCAAGACTAACATATTAAACGGCCGCACAGGAATAAAATTTACACATAACAGGCACCTACATATAAGTGACTCTGTTTTGCCTTACAAAGTATAGCACAATTGCCTTCAGGGAAAAATAATGTCTTTCGTACATTCCTCGGCCACGAGGCGGGCGCCTTTCAGGACGCCATCATAATATAGTTCGGGCTTGCGGTGCTCCTTCCCCTCCGGAGGCCCCTCGGTCATCAGCTTCTGAGCATCAAGCTTCCCCCAGTGCACTTTTGCACGGGCAAATGCCATTCGTGCCCCTTCTATGCACACTGACCGCTTAATGACGTCCAGCCCAGGGCAGGCCCTCCCAATCCGCTTCACGAGCACAAAGAAACTGCCCGGTATGCGCTCGGCAGGCCACAGTCGGATAACCAAATCCTTCATGGCTAGTTCGGCCGCCTGATGCAGCTCGATCAGCTGCTTTAGCTGGTCGACAAACGCCACCGGATAGTTCGGCGCCAAATACTACGACCAAAAGAGCTTCTCCACAGTTTCTTTCTTCTCAGCTGGGTAGAATTGGGCAGCATCAGATATGTTGTGCAGCAAATCCATGAACGCTCCTGAAAAAATTAAGGTTCAATGGGTCACCATGAATCTTCCCTGCGAAAGTGTAAGGCGCTTTGACAAAAAAAACTACCGGCCGCAATCTTCCGCGCCTCCTGAATATCCTTCAGCGCAGCCTAGGTTTCCTCCCGAACCTCAGTCGTGGTCCGGACAGCTTGGGCGAGTTCGGATTCTTTCAATGATAAACTCTGCCACAAACTCTCATTTCTCCCTACGGCCTCCTAAAGCTCTCGTTCAGCTTCCACGACCCTCGCCTCGTGTTTCTCACGGAGAGCCTGCTCAGCGGCCGCTTTCTTTTCGGCCAAGGCAACAGCCTTCTTGAGAGCCTCAATTTTGGCATTTGCCCCTTGAGTGCGCGATATATATACTCTAAGATAGTCACAACTACTTACTTGTGCTAAAACTTACTAAAAGTTTCCAAACATACCTTGTTGGTCCTCCAGCTGCTTCTTCACTTGGCCGAGTTCCTCCTCGGCCAGCACCAGACTCTGCTTGAGTCCGGACACTTCCGCAGCATGAGAGGAGGCAGTCGCCGCAGAAACCTGATCCATAAAATGTATACGTCATTAGCTAGGTCTCCTACAGACGGGAAGATGATCCCCTGTCCGGTTCCTGTCCTCTCCGGACAGTGTATCAGGGGCTACTATCTATACTATGACAGTCTTCTATACATACCTCCAAGCCTTTTATAAGGCTGACGCAGGATTCATTCAGTCCGCTCTCGGCGGCCTGAATCTTTTCTATCACAACGCCCATAAGGGTGCGGTGTTCATCAATAATGGACGCACTCTCCAGTGTTGTCGATAGGCCGCCTGACGCCTTCGGTTGGACGAAGGCCGTAGGCGGAGAAGGATCGCCCCCTCCAGTCAATAGGGGCTGGCTGCCTGATCTTAGAGCCTTAAGGACCTCCGGGACTGTGTCCGGCTGCGGGCTGGATCCACGACCACCCCCACCATCGACATTCATGGGAACCGCCGCACCCGCGCGTCCGGCCTGCGAGGTACACCCCCTTGGCTCGGGTCCCTTTTGGATGACACCTCGGTGTCACAGCCAGGCTCTTGGGAGGGGGCTCTTGGAGGTGTTTCACTTTCCAGGGCATCAGAACCTAACGAGTCCTCTGATGAGGCCTGTTGGGTCGAACACCTCGCCGGACTGTAAAAAGCACGGTGTGAATTAAAATACTACATTCTAGTAAATTCTGGATGCATGAATATGTTCGGATTTCGTGCACTTACGATTGTACCAGGGGCGGGGCCCTGGGATCCTCCTCCGGGCTGCTGTCGGTAGCCGTGGTGGACGCCTCGGGGACGGATGTTCTTCCCCTCTTAGGCAAATCTGCCTCTAAGGATGAGGAGGCTGTCCTTTTCTTCCTCCCCCTCATAGGGGACTCGGGCTCTTCTTCCTCCTCATCCTCTTCCTCCTCTTCGTCCCCTTCCTTCTCCTTGTTCTCTCCGAAGGATGGAGGGTCACTGGAGTCTTCGGACTTCGTGTCCGAAGTGCCGCGATGACGGAGACTGCTCCTGGTCTCCTTGGCCTTCTCTTTGGCCTCCTTCTTCGGCGCCTTGTAAGGCGCTGGGACCAGCATCTACATTAGAAGAGGTCCTGCCGGTTCTTCCGGCAGCAGGGCCGGACAATGAATCCGCTCCGCCACCTTCGTCCATTCCTAAAGGCGATCATGGAAAGACACGTTAAAAACAACTCCTTCGGGACGTATCAATGAAACATATGAATAACCAAGATATGATGGCGACTTACCGGACTAGCGGGGTGGGACAATTGATGCCCGCAATCTGCGGCCGAGTCCGGCCATGGTTTGCCGGACTTAAAGAGTACCTTCCAGATGTCCTTGTGTGAGGAGCCGAAAAGCTCCCGCAGGGTCCGGTGCTCGGCTGGGTCATACTCCCACAAGTTACAGCCTCTGTGCTGACAAGGAAGGATCAGGTGGACCATCATCACCTGGACCACGTCAACAATCCTGATGGCCTTGTCCTCCATACCTTTGACGCGTGCCTGGATTACTGACAGTTTGTCGGACGACGACCAGTTTATGCCCTTCTTGGGCCAGGATGTAAGCCGCAAAGGGGCTCCAGATCAAACTCAGGAGCAGCGGCCCACTTTTTTTCATGTGGCTCAGTGATATAGAACCACTGTTGCTGCCACTCCTTGACGGAGTCATTGAAAGTACCCGTCGGCCATGTGACCTTGGGCATCCTGCTCACCATGGCGCCTCTGCACTCGGCGTGTTCGCCACTCACCACTTTGGGCTTCACGTTGAAGATCTTGAGCCATAGCCCAAAGTGCAGCGAGATACGGAGAAAGGCCTCACACATGACAATAAATGTCGAGATGTTGAGAAAAGAATTGGGGGATAGATCGTGGAAATCAATCCCGTAATAATACATGATGCTGCAAACAAAAGGGTGGAGGGGAAACCCGAGCCCGCGGATGAAATGGGGGAGGAAAACAACTCTCTCGTGGGGCTCCGGAGTAGGGATGATATGTCCTGCTGTTGGAAGACGGTGGCCGATTTTCTTGGCCAGATATCCGGCCGCCCGCAACTTTTTGATATCCTTCTCCTGGACGAAGGAGGCCATCCACTTGCCTCCTGCTCCAGATCCGGACATTTTCGGAGGACCTTTTTTGGTGGGGAGTATGAATACTTGGGCGCTAGGGCTCGGACGAAAGGAAAGGGGCGAGCAGAAGCAGAAGAAGGCATGGGTAGAGAGGAGGAGGCTCCTCCCCTTTATAAAGGCGATAAAACTTTACGCCTCCCCACTTGCCTAATGGAGCCTGCTCGTTCCCCACTTACCGTAATCGATGGTACGGTTGGGCTACCCACGCCTGTATTGAAGAGGATCCCGCGATAAGGGGACATGATCCCTGCTTTGACAAGACGTGCCAAAGGAACCGCCTCGCGATGTGTGCGGAGGCAGGTTGAAGGAAACGGTTCGAATAAAAACCGGACCGTGGCGTGGTGTCGCTTTTTGAAGAATTGTCAGCAGATTGAATTCGTGGATTATTATTATTCTCTCTACGGGGGTACATGGAAGGATTATCTTGCAGAGCCGGACACGGTCCTTGTGTTCGGAATTTATCTTGGAGTATTCGGAGATGGAACCTGCCTCGCAATGCCGAAGAAAATCTATGCGCCGGACTCATCGTCATTGAAGCCTGGTTCAGGGGCTACTGAGGGAGTCCTGGATAAGGGGGTATCCGGACAGCCGGACTATATACTTTGGCCAGACTGTTGGACTATGAAGATACAAGACAGAAGACTTCGTCCCATGTCCGGATGGGACTCTCCTTGGCGTGGAAGGCAAGCTTGGCGATACGGATGTAGATCTCCTCCTCTGTAAACCGACTCTGTGTAACCCTAGCCCCCTCCGGTGTCTATATAAACCGTAGGGTTTAGTCCATAGGACGAACGATCATCATCAACAATCATACCATAGGCTAGCTTCTAGGGCTTAGCCTCTCTGATCTCGTGGTAGATCAACTCTTGTAATACTCATATCATCAAGATCAATCAAGCAGGAAGTAGGGTATTACCTCCATCGAGAGGGCCCGAACCTGGGTAAAACATCATGTCCCCAGTCTCCTGTTAGCATTAGCCTTAGACGCACAGTTCGGGACCCCCTAACCGAGATCCGCCGGTTTTTACACCGACACCCCCCCCACACACACACACACACACAAAGAGAGAGAGAGAAAGAGAGAGAGAGAGAGAGAGAGAGAGAGAGAGAGAGAGAGAGATGGAGAGAAAGGGAGAGGGACCAGCAAGGTTTTTGTGTCGGATGCATGCGACAGAATTAAAGATTGTCGGCGAGAGAGAGAGAGAGAGAATAGGAGTCCGGGAGAGGGGGGGTCGCGTTTTATGCATCAAAGACTGATATAAACCATGTTTCGATATAAACTTGCATTCAAATATTTAAATTGGAGAACATGTTGTCTGCAATCCACACATGAACAGATATATGCGTATATCAAACAAGTTCATTGATTTTACTTTCAACATGTTCATGGAGTACTATAATACTGTACAACATGCTACTCGATTGAGGTGTTCAATTTTGGATTTAGTTCACTATTTTGACCTACTGAATGAGCTATTTCATTGAATCGAGATATTTCATTTTGGGTTTGATTCGTGTTTTTGAGTGGGTCAACTATTTGTCATATAGTAAACCGCTAGCAACGAGCATGTAAAAACACATTACTCCCGAGCATCATCTCTCCATCTAAAAAATAAGTGGCAAGCTAATATTTCAAAATTTGATTTGAGTCGACTTGGTAATGTAGACGTGGATGCTCGTTCTCCCAAAATTTGAACGAACCGTTAAACATCCTCTCTGCTTGGTGGAATTCGCCCGATCAAATAAATGGGAGATGCGAAATTACCGTCCTATGTGGGACACGCATCAATTGGCCCGTTGTACATCAAGGGTAGGTTCGTAACTTCATCCAAGCGCGCCTTCTCCTCGGCCAAAATGACATGTGCCGAATAATTCATAAACCATGGTCGGAAAAACACGCTCTCCTCGCCTGAAATAGCTCGCGCCCACTATTTCAAAACACGCTCTCCTCGCCCGAAATCGCTCGCGCCCACTATAGTTCAAAACACGCCCTCCTCGCCCGAAATCGCTCGTGCCCACTATAGTTCAAAACATGCCCTCCTCGCCCGAAATCACTCCCGCCCACTATTTGGGGAGAAGCTAAGTTACTCTACTATCCCCGACCCTCAGTACATAGACCCAAGCCGAGAAGCCTATAGGCAAGGGTAGAACTGTAACTCCCCCTCACATTTCAGAC
>NC_041385.1:626231140-626340901 GCF_002162155.2 Triticum dicoccoides
GCGAAACCTCAGCCCCACCTCCATGGCGCCCCCATCGCACCAATTTCACAGCCGCCCTCCTCCCTAATGCCGGAGACGCTGTCCATTTGCTGTCGTGCACTGGGCCGTGTGCCTCTTACTACGTGCTGCTGGTGCTGCCTCGACGACAGCCGCGTGAACCATACCGGAGCCGATTCACCCCCGCCGTTGTTCACGGCGTCGTAGCGGCTCCAACTTCGGATCCGTCCAGAGTCCTGGCGCTGCTTCCGCGTCGCTGTCGACTGTCGCGACATCGCTCTTTCCCTGCTGCCGATCGCCACCGCAACCGCGTCGGCCTCACTGACTCGGCAGCAGGACCTGCCTACTTCACCATGCCGCCAGATAGGTCGCACCCTCATCTCAAATCACTTTATTTAGGTGTCATTTGTCTGAATTTTTATTCTGGGCCAATCGATTCCCAGTGGGAAGCGGCACCCCTCGAGGCGGTGGAGCTCCTAGGCTGCCGGTTGGCTGGTGTCTAACGTAAGGGTGTGGGGACGCAAGTTCACCGCAGAAGCACCGCTTAGATGGCTATCTTTTAGAGTTGTGTGGGTTGAAGGTACTGCCGCCATCGGATCTGGATGACGGGGAGTCTTTGTGGATTGGCCCGGGGGCGGTGCAACCATGGCAGTGCGGTGGGGCGGGAGCGGGGTTTTTGCCGGGGCCACGGACGGCGGAGGCAGGCTGCTCTGCCGTTGGTCGCTGGCTCTTCGGGGAAGATTTCGAACAGTGTCAACCGGGAGGCACAAGACGGCCATCAAGCCATCCGGCGTAGATCGGACAGTACCAAAATAAAATAAAATCGTGTGACCCCAATTTAGTCTTCAGTCAACAGACGTGTGACCACTCTCGTACCTTGCTGTTGATCTCTTAGTGTATTTCTTCAGATCAAAGAGATATGTCGTTCTGAACATTATGCGTTATCTGCATCTTCAGACACACCGTCTTCCGACTCACCGCAGCTGCTCCAACAAGGGAAGCATACACCATAAGGGAGCTATAGTCCCCACTCAACAGTTCCCTGCATCGAATGCGCGTTCCCGACATGGATAGCCACAACATTTGCAGGTCCATCAACAAGTCAGCACATGATGCTCACTCCTATGGATGGCAGCCAGATAGGTTGTACCCTCATCTTACTTGTGTGCAACATTTATGGCGTTGTTATTCATCTAAGCATGGAAAATAGATCATCACATTTCACTGTATATTCATGTTGATCTCTTACGGGTCTTGTTCAGGAGTTCACGCTGTTCCATAGTTCAGCTAAGATACTTGTTCTTTAGGTAACGTTGTTCCATAGTTATCATCCATTAGCCAATGCTATCCCACAGGCTGGTGACTATAGTATTATACCACTTCTAGTATTACCTATGTTGTTCTTTAATACTTTTGTGTGCCATCTAGTTAATCTCGAGTACAAATGATACATATTTTGTAGCTTTCATCTGTGTTCTCCCTTTAGTTTATGAGACCTGTTGCTGCTAGTTAACCCCACTCCCACTATTTATGTCGTCTCCTACAGGCACTCATTACATAAATCTAACTACTAGTTATCTTCCATACATGTCAGATATAATTGCACACACTGACATATCCACAAGAACCTCACGGAGCAATGTAAAGGCCAATAAACTTGATGTCAATGATACCCAATATGATGGAACATGTAAAGGCAGTTCTTCAGAAGACTTGCAGAAAGATGATGAATCCTCTTCACCCCACAAGGTCCTTGCTCTAACTTGGCCTGTGATATGGGTACAACATGCATATAATGTCCTGGAGTGTATCTACTCTGTTGCAATGCAATGTGCTTAGCATGCTGATCATGCATGTAAATATGGCATGCCTTCCTGTTTTTCAGTACCTATTCCATTCATGATAACATGTTTTCAAATTCAAGTACTGTCATTCTACTCTATCGCAATGCCATCTGCTTAATTTGGACATCATGCTTCTGAATATCTTATGCATTGTTATTCATCAGTATGTACTTCGTCTATCTGCCATACCATGTTTTTTTACATTGAAGTGTTGTTCTAGTGCTCTGTTGCAATGCCATCTTATTTTCCCAATCATACACGTGTATGTTGCCTTAGTTATTTCTGTATGTATTCCTCTACAATATAGTTTTACATTCAACTAGTGTTTTTTTTGCTGTGTTGTCCTGTCGTATCCCGAGCTCTTACACCATACTCCCTCCGTCCGGATACATGTTGCAGAAATGGATAAAAAAGGATGTATCTAGAACTGAAATACGCCTAGACCCATCCATTTTTTCCAGATGGAGGGAATACATGTCAATATGTCATGCCTTTCTATTCTTCAGTACCTATTCCATCTCTCTGTTGTCGCATGTTTTATAATTAAAGCACCATTCTTCTATACAAGGCATGCAAGGGGAAGACGACTATGTTAGAATCTGAAGGGTTACAAACAAGGCCTTTGCAAAAGATCCAAACGCCAGGAGATAATAAACCAACTCCAGTTTTTATAGATACTACTCCAGCACAGAGAAACCCAACTCCTACTGATAATAAGCAGATTCCAGTGGCCAAAGAACTAGTCCGCTCCAGTCCAGCAAAAATATGTCAACTCAATTCTAAGAAGCGTGTGCATATCCTTGCATCATGAAATTTTATAGCATGCTGATCATATTTTCTACATGTTTCTTACCCATCTCTCTTTTAGAAAATAAGCTTAACAGATAGAAGAATTTCTGCAATGGTATCATTTATGAGGAAAGATTCTTGCAGGAATTCTCTGTGCTTCAATGTAGATGTAAGTACCTGTTGTATATCACTATATTTTTACATCAGCATGTATTTTGTTAATCGGCGTGAATCCAACCTTTATCTGATCTAAATTTAGTTGTAGCAAAATGTATGATTAAAGGCCACAATGTTGATTTTTGTAAGGAAAACTGCATGGTAGTTTTGCATCCTGAGCTGCATGAGTGTACTATCTCATATCAGTGGGTTTAAATACTTTGGTTCTGCAGTGGGTTTTTACTGTGTTGTCTTGTCGTATCCCTAGCTCTTACATCATACTCCCTCTGTCCGGATTAAATGTCGCAGAAATGGATAAAACTGGATGTATCTAGCACTGAAATACGCTTAGACCCATCCATTTATTTCCGGATGGAGGGAATACATGTCAATATGTCATGCCTTTCTATTCTTCAGTACCTATTCCATCTCTGCTGTAGCATGTTTTATAACTGAATCACCATTCTTCTATATAAGGCATGCAAGGGGAAGACAGCTATGTTAGAATCTGAAGGGTTACAAACCAGGTCTTTGCAAAAGATCCAAATGCTAGGAGATAATAAACCAACTCCATTTTTCATAGATACTGCTCCAGCACAGAGAAACCCAACTCCCACTGATAATAAGCAGATTCCATTGGCCAAAGAACTAGTCCGCTCCAGTCCAGCAAAAGAATGTCAACTCCATTCTAAGAAGCATGTGCATATCCTCGCATCATGAAATTTTATAGCATTCTGATCATATTTTCTACATGTTTCTTACCCATCTCTCTTTTAGAAAATAAGGTTAAACGATAGAAGACTTCCTCCATTGGGATCGTATTCAAGGAAAATATCTGGCGGGAATTCTCTGTGCTCCAATGCTGATGTAAATACCTGTTGTATATCACTATATTTTTACATCAACATGTATTTTGTTAATCGGCGTGAATCTAACCTTTATCTGATCTAAAATTAGTTGTAGCAAAATATTAAGGCGCCAATGTTGATTTTTGTAAGGAAAACTGCCTAGTAGTTTTGCATACTGAGCTGCATGAATGTACTATCTCATATCACGCACATTACTGAATTGTAGTGCTTCTCTGGTTGCCCATTCATTCATTGTGTCAATGTTGCTTTCGTACTACCTTACCTGGCTGATGATAGTTGTGCCATATTGTGTTGATTTGGTGTAGGCTAGTTGCCCAAACGTTTGTTGTGTCAATGTTGCTTTCCTATTATCTGACCTGGCCGATGATAGCAATGCTAGTGTGTTAATTTTGTGCAGGCTGTTGAAGATAAGAAGACAAACTCTGAAAACAGCAAGGCAACCCCATTGTTTCTTTCTAGTAAATCTAGGCCAGGTAATATGGCAATAACTCATGATTAATCTATTTGGTTCCCGTCCTAATTTATGTTATGATGCAGTGGTCGAGACACTCTCCACTATCAATAATACAAGCCTGCCAAAATCGCCATCTGAATCTGTTCAGTATCCTCTGTCTCGAATGCAACGGAATAAATGTATGTTTGTGAACCAATTAATGGCTGAAGCAATGATGGAAATGGTGGATGAATCAGAGGTGCAGAGTCGTGTGACACAACAACTGATCAATGTTTTCAGAGACAGTGTAGCAAAGCAGCAATAACTTGCCCACATGCTTATGAGCGTCATCTGTGCTGAGGTTGCAGATTGTGACGTTGTAGATGGTTAGGTTCTGCTCATTTATTTGCACTGGCATCAATCTTTGATTGCCCAGTGGATGTAATTTCCTGTAATATATGCTGGATGTGCAATGTTATTCCCTGTATGTCGTACCTTTGCTTGATCGGTTTTGGTCCTGTGCATAATTGCTCGTCATAATGGGCTCAAATTATCTAATTTGGCCTAAAGACATGTACAAACTTTAGTGGTCCCATTAAGTTAATGGGCCGTTACTAGGCCGAAAGTTAATGGTCGGCCCTCTTACCTCCCGGGTTGTTAACAGGCCGACATTAAAGCGGGCAATAGGTGGCCCCAATTTATTTCATGGGCCGTTAACAGGCCGTTACTAAGTTTGGGCTACATATGGCCCAACTATACTGTAGGCCTTTAGCAGGCCGAAAGAGACAGCGGGCTTGTACTGGACCATGAAGAGCATGGGCCGCTAACAGGCTGAAAGTCAGGTCGTATTGTAAATGGCCCAACTGTGTTGTGGGCCTTTAGCGTGCCGAAAGAGAAACCGGGCTGGTATTGGACCATGACGAGCATGGGCCGTTAAAAGGCCAAAATTAAGGTCCGACTACAAATGGCCCAACTCACTTATGGTCCGTTAACGGGCCGAAAGGCACACAAGGCCGGGAATTGGCCCAACACTTAAATGGGTCGCTAAAAGGCCAAAACTCAGGTCCGACTACAAAAGGCCCAACTGATTTATGGGCCGTCAACAGGCTGAAAGTGACACCAGGCCAGAAATTGTCCCAACACTTAAATGGGCCGCTAAAAGGCCGAAACTTAGGTCCGACTACAAATGGCCCATCAGATTTATGGGCCGTCAACAGGTTGAAAGACACACCGGGCCAGAAATTAGCCCAACATTTAAATGGGTCGCTAAAAGGCCGAAAGATGTACATCCTGAAAATTGGCCCATCCATTAAATGGGCTGTTAATAGGCTGAAATCCCATCGGGACAATATTGAGCCCAAATATATGGCGGGCTATTAACGGGCTCG
The DNA here is from genome assembly GCF_002162155.2 of Triticum dicoccoides. Classification (NCBI taxonomy): domain Eukaryota; kingdom Viridiplantae; phylum Streptophyta; class Magnoliopsida; order Poales; family Poaceae; genus Triticum; species Triticum dicoccoides. Next base: position 626,236,617 of record NC_041385.1, read on the forward strand.
AACTGACAATGGGCTGCAATGGTGTCAAATCTTTAATGGGCCGTTGACAGGCCGAATTGGCACATCTCGTATGGGTCGTGGGCTTAAATGGACCTGACACAAGTAGGCCTTATTTGGGCCGGCCTGCTAATTTTTACTGGGCCGACCTTTTTCACCGGAATGGGCCACTGTTGGGCCGTGCCACATGTCGACCTATTATAGGCGCCTCATGTCCAATGAGTGGATGACATCTGTCCCAACGGTGAGGCAACACGTGTTTCCTGCGGCCAATGATGATTTTACATGTGGAAAATCCCCATTGTTCCGGGCTGTTAACGGGTTATCAGATCCAAAACCGGACCCGGTAGCTTAACAGCGTTCCGTTACGGTGGATGCCACATGTTGGTCACCCTTGACGAAAGGCCTTCTGTGACGCGCGATTTATTGTCATGGAAGTGGACACTTCCGTGATGATAATTTTGGTAATGCCATGGAACACTTCTACGACAGCACATGTATGACTATCTTGATTCTGTCATAAAATCGTCATGGATGTACATGCATGACAAAAAAACGCGACCTACTGTGACAAACACGTATCATCACGGAAGTGTATTTTTTTGTAGTGGAGTAAGTAGGTTGTTTGCGTATGGGATAAAAGGGGACTTGATACTTTAATGCTATGGTTGGGTTTTACCTTAATGAATCTTTAGTAGTTGTGGATGCTTGCTAGAGTTCCAATCATAAGTGCATATGATCCAAGTAGAGAAAGTATGTTAGCTTATGCCTCTCCCTCAAATAGAATTACAATAGTGATTACCGGTCTAGTAACATAGTCAATTGCTTAGGGACAATTCCACAACTCCTACCACCACTTTTCCACACTCACTATATTTACTTTATTGCATCTTTATCTAAACAGTCCCTACTTTTTATTTATGTGTTCTTTATTATCTTGCAAAGCTATCCAACAACACCTACAAAGTACTTCTAGTTTCATACTTGTTCTAGGTAAAGCGAACGTCAAGCGTGCGTAGAGTCATATCAGTCGCCGATAGGACTTGAGAGAGTATTTGTTATACCTTTATCTCCTCGTTGGGTTCGACACTCTTACTTATCAAAAGAGGCTACAACTATCCCGTATACTTGTGGGTTATCAAGACCTTTTTTTGGCACCGTTGCCGGGGAGTCATAGCGTGGGTGAATATTCTCGTGTGTGCTTGTTTGCTTTATCACTAAGTAATTTTTATTTGCTGTTCTAAGTTGTTCTCTATATTTAGTTATGGATATGGAACATGAAATACCAAAAAAATTAGGTGTACTTGCTACTCATGGAGATGGGGAACCTCCTAAAACCCTCGATGTTGGTTATGTGAAAGATATTATGTACTACTTTGATAATCCTCAGAAAACCCCATTCAATTATGTTATGGGAGACACGTTGGATCAACGTGAATACTTTAGGGATTATCGCTTGACACAAAAAGGGAAACTATTATGGGATCAAATTCATATATTGCGTTGGTATGCTCGTCAACTATGCTTGATACATGATTATACTTGTTGCTCTAGGATGAAGGCTCCACACCTTCCCTTTTCATGCAAATTCAATGATAATGAAACCTTAGCTTCTTATGCTAATGGTAGATATGATTACTATGATGTGGAACAAATAGAAGAATTTGTTGCTTTTATGGGTGCTTATGAGATTGAGTTTATGTTTAAAGCGTTTGATGATTTTGATGATTCAGTTTATAGACCAGAATTTTTTTGCTATACTTAGATATTGCTATGAAAATTATGAATACAATTACAATATTAATGCATTTATTGAGAAATTCTCCGCTGTCCAAGAAGAGACTAATATTTGGCAGGAAGCTACAACTGTGAGCTCATTGGATGGAAAAGATGATGAGGAGAGCGAAGAACAAAAGGAGGAAGAGCGGATTAGCTACCCGTGCCCACCTTCTAATGAGAGTAACTCTTCAACTCATACATTGTTTAATTCCCCTTCGTACTTACCGAAGGATGATTGCTATGATGATTGCTATGATCCCTTGAATTTGTTTGAAATATCCCTTTTTGATGATGCTTACTATGCTTGTGGCCAAGATGCCAATATGAATTATGCTTATGGAGATGAACTTTCTGTAATTCCTTATGTTAAACATGAAATTGTTACTATTGCACCCACGCATGATAGTTCTATTATCCTTTTGAATTCTCCCAACTACACTATATCGAAGAAGTTTGTGCTTATTAAGGATTATATTGATGGTTGCCTTTTACCGTTGCACATGATGATTTTGATAGATATAATATGCATGTGCTTGCTGCTCCTACTTGCAATTATTATGAGAGAGGAACTACATCTCCGCCTCTTTATGTTTCCAACACGATGGAATTGCAAGAAACTGTTTATACTATGCATTGGCCTTTACTTGGTGCGCATGAATTGTTCTTCTATGACATGTCGATGCATAGGAAGAGAGTTAGACTTCGTTGTTGCATGATATATGTTATTTTGTGCTCACTACTAAATTAAAAATCATTGTTAATTAAAATTGGCTTTGATATACCTTGGGATCCGGGTGGATTCATTACTTGAGCACTATATGCCTAGCTTAATGGCTTTAAAGAAAGCGCTGCCAGGAAGACAACCCGGAAGTTTTAGAGAGTCATTTATTTCTGTTGAGTGATTTTATATAGTTTAAAAACAAAAAAATAAAGTGGGGAACCGAAAACTTTTCAAAAAAGGAAAGTGAAAGTGAGAAAGACAAGCATTGTTGAAGTGGGAGAGCTCCTTGAACTTTGTTCATGCTCACGGAAACTTTGTGAATCTTGATTACAGAAACTTTTCATCAAAAATAATTATCCCCTTGTACAATTCCATTGTATTATAAAAATAATGTGCCAAGGTTTGCCTTTAGGATGTTTACAATGCTTGTTGGTTTGTACGGTGCAGGACAGAAACTTTGGCTGTAGTGCTCGATTTTACATTTTTAACTGGAACGTCAAATGGTTCTGATTCCTTTTGCACTGTCTTGCTGTACAAATTTTTTATTGTTCCTAATTTTGGTAGAAATTTTGGGATACCTTAAGTATGTTGAATGTTCAGATTGCTACAGACTGTTCTGTTTTTGATAGATTCTGTTTTTGATGCATAGTTTGCTTGTTTTGATGAAACTATCAATTTATATTAGTGGATTAAACCATGGAAAAGTTATATTACAGTAGACACAATGCAAAAACAAAATATGAATTGGTTTGCATCAGTACTTAGAGTAGTGATTTGCTTTATTATACTAACGGATCTTACCGAGTTTTCTGTTGAAGTTTTGTGTGGATGAAGTGTCTAATCGAGGATGTCTCAATATGAGGAAACGGAAGAGAGGCAAGAGCTCAAGCTTGGGGATGCCCGAAGCACCCCAAGTAAATATTCAAGGAGACTCAAGCGTCTAAGCTTGGGGATGCCCCAGAAGGCATCCCCTCTTTCTTCAACAAGTATCGGTATGTTTTCGTATTCATTTCGTTCATGCGATATGTGCAAGTCTTGGAGCGTCTTTTGCATTTAGTTTTCATTTTTTATTTTATGCACCATGCTGGTATGAGATAGTCCTTGGTTGATTTATAGAATTCTCATTGAACTTCACTTAAATCTTTTGAGTATGGCTTTATAGAATGCTTCATGTGCTTCACTTATATCATTTGAAGTCTGGATTGCCTGTTTCTCTTCACATAGAAAACCGCCATTTGTAGAATGCTCTTTTGCTTCACTTATATTTGTTAGAGCATGGGAATATCTTTCGTCGAAAGAATTAAACTCTCTTGCTTCACTTATATCAATTTAGAGAGATGATAGGAATTGGTCATTCACATGGTTAGTCATAAAATCCTACATAAAACCTGTAGATCACTGAATATGATATGTTTGATTCCTTGCAATAGTTTTGCGATATAAAGGTGGTGATATTAGAGTCGTGCTAGTTGAGTAATTGTGAAATTGAGAAATACTTGTGTTGAGGTTTGCAAGTCCTATAGCATGCATGTATGGTGAACCGTTATGTAACGAAGTTGGAGCATGAGGTGTTTTTTGATTGTCTTCCTTATGAGTGGCAGTCAGGGACGAGCGATGGTCGTTTCCTACCAATCTATCCCTCTAGGGGCATGCGTAGTAGTACTTTGCTTCGAGGTCTAAGTAGACTTTTCAATAAGTATATGAGTTCTTTATGACTAATGTGAGTCCATGGATATACGCACACTCATCCTTCCACTTTTCTAGCCTCTATTTTACCGTGCAAATTTCGCAGGTAGCATGCACCCATTATTTACCTTCCTCAAAACAGCCACCATACCTACCTATTATGGCATTTCCATAGCCATTCCGAGATATATTGCCATGCAACTTTCCACCGTTCCATTTATTATGACACATTCCATCATTGTCATATTGCTCTTTGCATGATCATGTAGTTGACATCGTATTTGTGGCAAAGCCACCTTCATGATTTTCATACATGTCGCTCTTGATTCATTGCATATCCCGGTACACCGCCGGAGGCATTCATATAGAGTCATATCTTGTTCTAGCTTTGAGTTGTAATTCTTGAGGTGTAAATCAATAAAAGTGTGATGATCATCATTATTAGAGCATTGCCCCAGTGAGGAAAGGATGATGTAGACTATGATTCCCCCACAAGTCGGGATGACACTCAGGACTTTATGAAAAATAAAAGAGGCCAAAGAAGCCCAAATAAAAAAAGAGGCCAAAGAAGCCCACCAAAAAATAAAATAAAAATAAAAAAAGAAAAAAGAAAATAAAAATAAAAAATGAGAGAAAAAGAGAGAAGGGGCAATGTTACTATCCTTTTACCACACTTGTGCTTCAAAGTAGCACCATGTTCTTCATAGAGAGAGTCTCCTATGCTTTCACTTTCATATACTAGTGGGAATTTTTCATTATAGAACTTGGCTTGTATATTCCAATGATGGGCTTCCTCAAAATGCCCTAGGTCTTCGTGAGCAAGCAAGTTGGATGCACACCCACTTAGTTTCTTTTGTCGAGATTTCATATATTTATAGCTCTAGTGCATCCGTTGCATGGCAAACTCTACTCACTCACATTGATATCTATTGATGGGCATCTCCATAGCCCGTTGATACGCCTAGTTGATGTGAGACTATCTTCTCCCTTTTTGTCCTCACAACCACCACCATATACCGCCATAGTGCTATGTCCATGGCTTGCGCTCATGTATTGTGTAAGAGTTGAAAAAGCTGAAGCACGTTAAAAAGTATGAACCAATTGCTCGGCTCGTCATTGGGGTTGTGCATGATTTGAATGCTTTGTGTGATGAAGATGGAGCATAGCCAGACTATATGATTTTGCAGGGATGAGCTTTCTTTGGCTATGTTATTTGATAAGACATAATTGCTTGGTTGGTATGCTTGAAGTATTATCGTTTTTATGTCAAATGATAGACTATTGCCTTGAATCACTCGTGTCTTAATATTCATGCCATGATTAGACATATGATCAAGATTATGCTAGGTAGCATTCCACATTGAAAATTATCTTTTTTATCATTAACCTACTCGAGGATGAGCGGGAATTAAGCTTGGGGATGCTGACACGTCTCCATCGTATCTATAATTTTTGATTGTTCCATGCCAATATTCTTCAACTTTCATATACTTTTGGCAACTTTTTATACTATTTTGGGGACTAACATATTGATCCAGTGCCCAGTGCCAGCTCCTGTTTGTTGCATGTTTTATGTTTCACAGAAAACCAATATCAAACGGAGTCCAAACGGGATAAAAATGGATGGATAATTATTTTGGAATATTCGGGATTTTCCAGAGGAAGAATCAACGCGAAACGGTGTCCGAGGTGGCCACGAGACAGGGGGGCGCGCCCACACCCCCTGGGCGTGCCTGGCACTATCGTGGGCCACCCGTAAGGTGGTTGATGCCCTTCTTTTGCCGCAAGAAAGCTAATTTTATGAGAAAAATCTGGGCAAAAGATTCACCCCAATTGGAGTTAGGATCTCCGGATATTAAAGAAACGGTGAAGGGGTAGAATCTGAGAACGCAGAAACAGAGAGATAGATCCAATCTCGGAGGGGCTCTCGCCCCTCCCACGCCATGGGAGCCAAGGACCAGATGGGAAACCCTTCTCCCATCTAGGGAGAAGCTCAAGGAAGAAGAAGAAGAAGAAGAAGGGGGGCTCTCTCCCCCTTGCTTCCGGTGGCGCCGGAACGCTGCCGGAGGCCATCATCCTCACCACAATCTTCACCAACACCTCCGCCATCTTCACCAACATCTCCATCACCTTCCCCCATCTATATTCAGCGGTCCACTCTCCCACAACCCGCTGTACCCTCTACTTGAACATGGTGCTTTATGCTTCATATTATTATCCAATGATCTGTTGCCATCCTATGATGTCTGAGTAGATTTTCATTGTCCTATCGGTGATTGATGAATTGCTATGATTGGTTTGAGTTGCATGTTTTATTATTGGTGTTGTCCTATTGTGCCCTCCGTGTCGCGCAAGCATGAAGGATCCCCACTATAGGGTTTGCAATATGTTCATGATTTGCTTATGGTGGGTGGCGTGAGTGACAGAAGCACATACCTGAGTAAGTAGGTTGTTTGCGTATGGGATAAAAGGGGACTTGATACTTTAATGCTATGGTTGGGTTTTACCTTAATGAATCTTTAGTAGTTGCGGATGCTTGCTAGAGTTCCAATCATAAGTGCATATGATCCAAGTAGAGAAATATGTTAGCTTATGCCTCTCCCTCAAATAGAATTGCAATAGTGATTACCGGCCTAGTAACATAGTCAATTGCTTAGGGACAATTCCACAACTCCTACCACCACTTTTCCACACTCGCTATATTTACTTTATTGCATCTTTATCTAAACAGCCCCTACTTTTTATTTACGTGTTCTTTATTATCTTGCAAAGCTATCCAACAACACCTACAAAGTACTTCTAGTTTCATACTTGTTCTAGGTAAAGCGAACATCAAGCATGCGTAGAGTCGTATTAGTGACCGATAGGACTTGAGAGAGTATTTGTTCTACCTTTAGCTCCTCGTTGGGTTCGACACTCTTACTTATCGAAAGAGACTACAACCATCCCGTATACTTGCGGGTTATCACTAAACTGAAACAGAAAACTCTGAATGCTAGAATGAAACATGACCCTGCTTTTGCTACTTCACCTATATTTGTTATTGATAAGGATTATGAATTCTCTGTCCATCCTGAGATAATTACTTTGGTTGAATCTGATCCTTTTTATGGCAATGAATTTGAAACTGTAGTGGCACATCTTACTAAGTTAAATGATATAGCCATCCTGTTTACTAATGATGAGAAATCTCGCTACTACTATATCCTTAAAATATTTCCTTTCTCATTAAAGGGTGATGCTAAAACATGGTTTAATTCTCTTGATCCTAGTTGTGTGCGTAGTCCCTAGGATATGATTTACAATTTCTCAGCTAAAAATTTCCCTGCTCATAAGAGAAAAGCTGCTGAGGGAGTCCTGGACTAGGGGGTGTCCAGATAGCCGAACTATCATCATCGGCCGGACTCCAAGACTATGAAGATACAAGATTGAAGACTTCGTCCCGTGTCCGGATGGGACTTTCCTTGGCGTGGAAGGCAAGCTTGGCGATACGGATATGTAGATCTCCTACCATTGTAACCGACTCTGTGTAACCCTAGCCCTCTCCGGTGTCTATATAAACCGGATGGCTTTAGTCCGTAGGACGAACAACAATCATACCATAGGCTAGCTTCTAGGGTTTAGCCTCCTTGATCTCGTGGTAGATCTACTCTTGTAAAACACATCACCAATATTAATCAAGCAGGACATAGGGTTTTACCTCCATCAAGAGGGCCCAAACCTGGGTAAAACATCGTGTCCCTTGTCTCCTGTTACTATCCGCCTAGACGCACAGTTCGGGACCCCCTACCCGAGATCCGCCGGTTTTGACACCGACATTGGTGCTTTCATTAAGAGTTCCTCTGTGTCGTCACCGATAGGCTCGATGGCTTCTTTGATCATCAACAACGACGCAGTCCAGGGTGAGACCTTCCTCCCCGGATAGATCTTCGTATTCGGCGGCTTTGCACTGCGGGCCAATTCGCTTGGCCATCTGGAGCAGATCGAAAGCTACGCCCCTGGCCGTCAGGTCAGATTTGGAAGTTTGAACTTCACGGCTGACATCCGCGGGGACTTGATCTTCAATGGATTCGAGCCATAGCCGAGCGTGCCGCACTGTCACGACGGGCATGATCTAGCTCTGCAGCCGGACAGTATCCTGGAGGCCGCACTCGAGTCCGCTCCGATCTTTAATTCGGAGCCGGCTACGCAGATCGAGGATGGGTGGCTAGACACCGCCTCAGGGGCTGCAACCTCTGCGGCGATAGAGCCGAACACTGACCTTGTCCCTCATGAAGCTCGTGACTCCGAGGTGCCGGACTCCTCGCCGGACTCTGAACCTCCCGCGCCCCCTCCGATCGAATCCAATTGGGCGCCGATCGTGGAGTTCACCGCGGCGGACATCTTTCAACACTCACCTTTTGGCGACATCTTGAGTTCGCTAAAGTATCTCTCGTTATCAGGAGAGCCCTGGCCGGACTGCGGTCAGGACGGTGGGATGCGGATGACGAAGAAATTCAAAGCCCACCCACCACCCACTTAGTAGCCACTGTCGACGATCTAACCGACATGCTAGACTACGACTCCGAAGACATCGACGGTATGGACGACGATGCCGGAGACGACCAAGAACCAGCGCCTACCGGGCACTGGAAAGCCACCTCATCATATGACATATACATGGTGGATATCCCAAAGGATGGGAATGGCGAAGGAACAGCGGAGGATGACCCTCCAAGAAACAGCCCAAGCGCCAGTGTCAGCGACGCTGCTCTAAATCCTGCCACAGCAAGAATGAAGATTCCGGCACCGGAGATAATAACACCCCAGACAGTGCCGAAGACAACCCACTCCAGCAAAATTCAGCACAGGAGGACGGAGACGCCAGCCCTCATGAGAGAGCGGCAGAAGAAGAGGTAGAGGATTATATGCCTCCCTCCGGAGACGAGGCAAGCCTCGACAACGACGAATTCGTCGTGCCTCAGGATCCCGTCGAACAAGAGCGTTTTAAACGCAGGCTTATGGCCACGGCAAACAGCCTCAAGAAAAAGCAGCAACAGCTTAGAGCTGATCAAGATCTGCTAGCCGACAGATGGACTGAAGTCCTCGCGGCCGAAGAGCATGAGCTCGAACGCCCCTCCAAAAGCTACCCTAAACGCAAGTTGCTCCCCCGATTAGAGGAGGAGGCATATGAACCTGCATCACCAGCAGACAATACGGCTGACCGACCACCCCGTGGTCGCGACAGAGAGACCTCTAGGCCCTTCACTAGAACCGTACCCCGGCATCGCTCGAAAAGCACAAGGCCACAGGGGAACGCTCCAGACTTGCGAGATATATTGGAGGATAAGGCAAGACAATCAAGATCGATCTATGGATCGCGTGGGTGCCCCATGATACGTGACGCCAACCATCGCGCCGGACACAGTAAGTCTGGCCGGGCCGAACAAAATAGACAAAGCTCTTTTGAGCTCCGTCGTGATATCGCCCAGTACAGAGGCGCCGCACACCCACTATGCTTCACAGATGAAGTAATGGATCATCAAATCCCCGAAGGGTTTAAACCCGTGAATATTGAATCTTACGATGGCACAACAGACCCCGCGGTTTGGATCGAAGACTATCTCCTCCACATCCACATGGCCCGCGGTGACGATCTTCACGCCATCAAATATCTCCCACTCAAACTTAAAGGACCAGCCCGGCATTGGCTTAACAGCTTGCCAGCAGAGTCAATTGGGAGTTGCGAAGACCTGGAAGCCGCATTCCTCGATAACTTCCAAGGCACATATGTGCGACCACCAGACGCTGACGACCTAAGCCATATAATTCAGCAGCCAGATGAATCGGCCAGATAATTCTGGACACGGTTCTTAACCAAGAAAAACCAAATCGTCGACTCTTCGGATGCGGAGGCCCTCGCGGCCTTCAAGCATAACATCCGTGACGAGTGGCTTGCCCGGCACCTGGGACAGGAAAAGCCGAAATCCATGGCAGCCCTCACATCACTCATGACCCGCTTCTGCGCGGGTGAGGACAGCTGGCTAGCACGCAGCAACAACCTCAGCAAAAATTCTGGCAGTCCGGATATCAAGGACCGCAATGGCAGGTCGCGTCGCAACAAAAACAAACGCCGCATTAACGGCGATAATAGTGAGTATACGGCAGTCAATGCCAGATTCAGAGGCTCTAAACCCGGTCAGCGGAAAAAGCCATTCAAGAGAACTACTCCGGGTCCGTCCAATTTGGACCGAATACTCGACCGCTCGTGCCAGATACACAGCACCCCCGAAAAACCAACCAACCACACCAACAGGGACTGTTGGGTATTCAAGCAGGCAGGCAAGTTAATTGCCGAAAACAATGACAAGGGGCTGCATAGCAATGACGAGGAAGAGACCCGACCGCCGAACAATAGAGGACAGAAGGGTTTCCCCCCACAAGTGCGGATGGTGAACATGATATACGCAACACACATACCCAAAAGGGAGCGGAAGCGTGCACTCAGGGATGTATACGCGATGGAGCCAGTTGCCCCGAAGTTCAATCCATGGTCCTCCTGCCCGATCACTTTTGACCGAAGGGACCACCCCACCAGCATCCGCCACGGCGGATTCGCCGCATTGGTTTTAGACCCAATCGTCGATGGATTTCACCTCACCAGAGTCCTGATGGACGGCGGCAGCAGCCGGAACCTGCTTTATCAGGATACAGTGCACAAAATGGGCATAGACCCCTCAAGGATTAAACCTACCAAGACGACCTTTAAAGGCGTCATACCAGGTGTAGAAGCCAATTTTATAGGCTCAGTTACACTAGAAGTGGTCTTCGGATCCCCGGATAACTTCCGAAGCGAGGAGTTAATCTTCGACATAGTTCCGTTCCGCAGCGGCTATCATGCTCTGCTCGGACGTACTGCGTTTGCAAAGTTCAATGCGGTGCCGCACTACGCATACCACAAGCTCAAGATGCCAGGCCCTCGAGGAGTAATCACGGTCAACGGAAACACTGAACGCTCTCTCCGAACGGAGGAACATACAGCGGCTCTCACGGCAGAAGTACAATGCATCCTCTTAAGGCAATTCTCGAGTCCGGCCGTTAAGCGACCGGACACGGCTAAACGCGCCCGGAGTAACCTACAACAAGACCACCTGGCACGTTCCGAGCATGCGTAGCAGTGCGGCCCCAACCCCAGCCCCTGCAAAACGTCAAGACAGGTCCTTCGCGTACACCATTACGCTTTGGAGATACCATGGGCATGGGGAGAGGGGCACGACCATGATAGGCCCAGAAGGCAGCTCAACCACACCAGGGGCTCTCAAGTGTGTCGTTCTTTTTTTCTTTTTCCATTTTATTTTTACCCACAGGACTCCGTTCGTCAGAGGCCCTGTCCGGCAGCAGACCTGCCGAACTCACGATGCAATAGCCAGGGAAGGAGAAAGGCTACAACGAATATCCAGGTGGTCTCCATTATGAGCATTAAATCTGTTTTATACACCATTCTGCAGCCTACCCCTGGAGGGGGACATGTTTAATAGTCCCATCCCTTGCTTATCACACCATTTGTATTGTTCTGCATTCACAACAGTTTTTCTTGAATAAGTAATGCAGCACCTTTTTGCTTCCAATTGCATTTCTTTCTTATACATATGTTCATTTATGACATGTTGCATCCGTACATTTTGGTACGGCTAAATACACCAGGGGCTTATGTTTCCCGCATCATGGTGTGATAAGTCCGAACACTTTCACAAGTGCGGCACCCCAAACTTATAGCATTATATGCATCGGCTCCGAATCATGTCTTGGGTCAATAGTTGGGTTTGCTCGGCTCCCATGTTTTGGTACCTTATGTTCCGTTGTATCGGCTAAGGTAGCACTGGGAGAACCACTGCGATTGCGCCCCAGTTGAGCTGGGCGAGCGCCTCAGTGGAGAAAGCTAAAACTGACCGTCATGATGAGGCGAGAGCCGGTCGCTGTTCGAGAGGTCTTTTGCGAGTCCCTAAAGACTTAAGCCGCTTAGAGCGAGGAGCCGGCTTTGTCCGGCCCAGGCGTGGATAGCGCCCCAAATTCGGCCTTCCGAATACTAGGGGCTTCGCCGAAATTTAAAATTATAGAATTCTATGGCTAAGTGAGAGTGTTCAAGCATTATAAGTCTGGTTGCCTTGTTCGTTGTGTTGAGCGCCTCCCTAGATGGACCCAAAAATGGGAACAAGAGTGCTCAAATTTATCCCGAACACCCCAGCACTTGTGGCATGGGGGCTGAAGCCGACGACTTGCCATCTCTCAGATTTGATAAACAGCCGCACAGAAGGTAATATTTTAAATTAACAAGTGTTGCTTAGCGCATATGAACTAAGTTTTCAGCGCACAGGATAACAAAATGCGAGTCTACTCAAATATTACATCTTTGGAGCACTCACCCGCAATAATGTGGGCACCCTTCAGGACACTCTTATAATACATCTCGGGCGTGCGATGCTCCTTGCCCTGCGGTGGCGCGTCCGTCACAAACTTCTGAGCATCCATCTTGCCCCAGTGCACCTTTGCGCGGGCAAGGGCCCGACGGGCACCTTCAATACAGGCGGAGTGCTTGATGACTTCAACCCATGGACACGCATCCACCAGCCGTCGCACCAGGCCGAAGTAGCTCCCAGGCATGGCCTTCTTAGGCCACAGCCGAACTATGAGGCCCTTCATGGCCTGTTCGGCCACCTTGTGGAGCTCGACCAGCTGCTTCAGCTGGTCGCTAAGGGGCACCGGATGTCCGGCCTCAGCATACTGAGACCAGAAGACCTTCTCCGTCGAGCTCCCCTCCTCGGCCCTGTAGAAAGCGGCAGCATAGGACATGCTGCGGGGCAGATCTGCGAACGCTCCTGGAGAGCTCCGAATTCGGGTAAGTGATAGGTAATTCACACTCACATGCTTACTTTGCATGAAAAATGCCTTACCCGCCACTATTTTCTTCAATGCCTCGACTTCCTGGAGGGCCTTATAGGCTTCTGCCTTAGCGGCTTTGGCACTCTCAAGAGCCGTTGCAAGCTCGGACTCTTGAGTCTTCGAGTCACGCTCCAAACTCTCGTGTTTTTCCACGAGAGCCTGGAGCTCTTGCCGTACCTCCACCATCCGCGCCTCCTGCCTCTCTCGCTCGATGCGCTCTGCGACCACATTACGTTCGGACGCGGACACCGCCTCCTTCAGGGTCGCCACCTCATTAGTGGCCCCTGCAATACCCACGTTATCCTTGTCATTCTTCTTGCAAACAAAATCCTTTTCTGTAAGGTACAATTTCAATAAGGTGTTACTCACCTTCCTTGTCCTCGAGCTGCTTCTTGGCACGGCCGAGCTCGTTCTTGGACCACTCGAGGCTTTGCTTCAAAGTATTGACCTCCGCAGTCAGTGCGGCAGAGGTCAGCAGCGCAGCCTGCAATCCCATATTGACATATTTTTTATGACTCCTGCGTATATCTTTTTAGATCCTCAGTCCGGCTTTTCTTTCTGAACACCGAACCGAGCATCAGGGGCTACTGTCTATGCGGTACTATTTTACATATATCAAAATTCTTACCTCAAAGCCTGTTAGAAGGCTGCTGCAGGCTTCGGTCAGCCCGCTCTTGGCGAGCTGAACCTTCTGAATCACCGCACTCATAATAGTGCGGTGTTCCTCTTCGATGGAGGCGCCATTGAGCACCTCCAGCAAGCTATCCGGCGCCTCCGGTTGGACAGAGGCTGCCGGCGTCACGGTCTTGCCCTTCTTACGAAGGGGCCGCCCACCGGACTCCGAAGCCACTATGGGTTCCGGGGCCGAGTCCGATGCAAAGTCCGGGAGGTTGTTCTGCGACACCTCCGGGGCCTCCTCCTCCTGGTAGGTCCCTTCCCGGGATCCCACCTCGGCGTCGTCCGCATCACGGGGGGTGGAGGCGGTCGGAAGAGAATCCATATCCGACGCACCTAAGGACCCGCTCGACGAAGCGGGAAGATCATCCTTGGGCGGACTGCAGGGTTGTATGCGGCATTAGAAAGACATTATGTGGCGAAAAGAAAAACCATGAAGTTATTTGGGAGTCCGGATACTTACGATCTCGCCAGGGGCTTGGCCCTTGGAGGCTAGTCCTCATCGTCATCACTGGCGTTGGCAGAGCAGTCCGGGGAAAGAGTTTTTCCCTTCTTGGACCCTTCGGCCTCCCTCGTTGGGGAAGCCTTCCTTTTCTTCCCTCCCCCCGCCGGGGGAGAGGCTTTCTTCTTCTCCTCCTCGCCTTTGTGGGAGGAGTCTACCTCGGAGTCATCATCCAATAACACCTAAAAACGGGAACTCTTCTGAGTGCCTGTGGCCTTCTTCTTGGCCTTCTTCTCCAGCACCACGTGGGGTGCCAGAGCCAGCAGCCCCATTAAGCAGGCGTCCGCTGGGTCCTCTGGCAATGGGGCCGGACAGATAGTCAGTTCAGCCTTCTTCAGCCAGTCCTGTCAAAGGAAGGGGAGTTTAGATCCCGCATAGAGTCAAACGATGGAAAACAAGTGTCCCGTGAAGGACAAAATCGCTTACCTCGTCAGCCGGACGCTGCGAGCTGAATCCGCGATCTTCGGTAGCGGATGCGGGAGCCTCGGCGCCCTTAAACAGCACCCTCCAGGCATCTTCGTATGTAGTGTCGAAGAGCCCGCTCAAAGTCTGGTGTTGCACCAGATCGAACTCCCACATATTGAAGCCCCGTCGTTGGCACGGGAGAATCCGGTGGATGAGCATGACCTGGACTACGTTGACAAGCTTGAGCTTCTTGTCCACTAGCTTTTGGATGCAGGCTTGGAGTCTGGTCAGCTCCTCCGAATCACCCCATGTCCGGCCACTCTCTTTCCAGGAGGTGAGCCGTGTGGGGATGCCAGATCTGAATTCGGGGGCCGCTGCCCATTCAGGGTCACGCGGCTCGGTAATGTAGAACCACCCCGATTGCCACCCCTTAATGGTTTCCACGAAAGTGCCCTCAAGCCAAGTAACATTGGACATCCTGCCCACCATGGCGCCTCCGCACTCCGCTTGGCTGCCCTTCACAACCTTCGGCTTGATACTGAAGGTCTTGAGCCACAAGCCGAAGTGGGGCTGGATGTAGAGGAAGGCCTCACACACGACGATAAACACCGAGATGTTGAGGATGAAATTCAGGGCCAGATCATGAAAATCCAGGCCGTAGTAGAACATGAGCCCCTGGACAAAGGGATGGAGTGGGAAGCCCAGTCCGCGGAGGAAATGGGGAAGAAATACTACCCTCTCATGGGGCCTAGGGGTGGGGATGAGCTCTCCCTTGTTGGGGAGCCGGTGCGCGATGTTGCTGGACAGATATCCGGCGCTGCGCAGCTTCTGGATGTGCCCCTCCGTGACGGAGGAGGCCATCCACTTGCCTCCCGCTCCGGACATAGTTGGAGAAGGTTGAGGTGAGATGTGCGGACTTGGGCACTAGAGCTCGAGTTCGTGGAGATGGATAAGCCAAGGAGGAAGAAGGCGCAGGTAAAAGGGTTGGATCTTTATCCCCTTATATGGGCGGACAAAAACATGTGTCCCCACCGGCCTGATAAAACTCGCTTATCTCCCAAGCACCGCAATCAATGGCGCGGTTGGGTTACCCACGTCCGTATTGATGGGAATACCGGGATAAGGGGAACACAATCTCTGCTTCAACAAGACATGCCAAGGAAACCGCTTCGCTAAACGCGCTGAGGTGGTACAATAAAAACAATTCGAGTAAAGGCTTGGTAGTGGTGTGACGTCACGCCACCGAATACGTCAGCAAATTGAACTTGTGTGAATATTATTCTCTCTATGGTGGTACGCGGAATTTATTTTGCAGAGCCGGACACTATCCTGGTGTTCACAATCTTCTATAAATTATTTGGAGGAGGAACCCGCCTTGCAATGCCGAAGACAATATGTGCGCCGGACTCGTTGTCATTGAAGCCTGGTTCAGGGGTTACTGAGGGAGTCCTGGACTAGGGGGTGTCCGGATAGCCGAACTATCATCATCAGCCGGACTCCAAGACTATGAAGATACAAGATTGAAGACCTCATCCCGTGTCCGGATGGGACTTTCCTGGGCGTGGAAGGCAAGCTTGGCGATACGGATATGTAGATCTCCTACCATTGTAACCGACTCTGTGTAACCCTAGCCCTCTCCGGTGTCTATATAAACCGGATGGCTTTAGTCCGTAGGACGAACAACAATCATACCATAGGCTAGCTTCTAGGGTTTAGCCTCCTTGATCTCGTGGTAGATCTACTCTTGTAACACACATCATCAATATTAATCAAGCAGGACGTAGGGTTTTACCTCCATCAAGAGGGCCCGAACCTGGGTAAAACATTGTGTCCCTTGTCTCCTGTTACCATCTGCCTAGACGCATTGTTCGGGACCCCCTACCCGAGATCCGCCGGTTTTGACACCGACAACTGCTTTGAGGGAAATATATAATTTTGTGCAAATTGAAGAAGAGAGTCTCCCACAAGCACGGGGGAGGCTTCTCCGATTACTTAAGGCTTTGCCTGATCATCCTCTTAAGAAAAATGAAATACTTGATATCTTTTATAATGGACTAACTGATGCTTCCAATGACCACTTGGATAGTTGTGCTAGTTGTGTTTTCAGGGAAAGAACAATCGATCAAGCTGAATTGCTATTGAATAATATGTTGACTAATGAAAATAATTGGACACTTCCTGAACCAACTCCTGAGCCAACTCCTAAACCAACTCCGAATAAGAGAGGTGTTCTATTTCTCAGTCCTGAAGATATGCAAGAGGCAAAGAAATCTATGAAAGAAAAAGGTATTAAAACCAAAGATGTTAAGAATTTACCTCCTGTTGAAGAAATACATGGTATTAATATACCACCTATTGAAGAAACACATGGTCTTGATAACCCGTCACAGGTAGTAAAGGTAAATTCTCTCTATAGATATGATAAAGTTGAAATCCCGACTACTAAATTTGCTAGCCCATGTTTGGATGAATTTGATGACTTTATGGCTAGACAATAAAATTTCAATTCTTATGTTGGTAGAGAATTAAAGAGTAATTCTTACATGATTGGACGCTTGAGTGATTATACGGCTAGAGTTAAAGGTGACTAAAACTTATTAGTAAATATGCTTCTATGGTTACCACTCAAGCAGAACAAGTACTTAAAGCTCAAAGTGATTTGCTCGATGAATTAAATAATAAACATGATTTTGTTGTTAGAGTGGCTACTAGAATGGGTAAAATGACTCAGGAACCTTTGTATCCTGAAGGCCACCCTAAGAGAATTGAGCAAGATTCTCAGAGAAATAATGTAGATGCACCTAGTCCTTCTAAAAAGAAGAAAAAGAAAAATGATAGGACTTTGCATGCTTCTAGTGAATCTGTTGTAGACACATCTGAGACTCCCAATGATATTTCTATTTCTGATGCTGAAACACAATCTGGTGATGAACATGAACCTAGTGATAATGTTAATGATAATGTTCATGTTGATGCTCAACCTAGCAATAATAATGATGTAGAGATTGAACCTGCTGTTGATCTTGATAACCCACAATCAAAGAATCAACATTATGATAAGAGAGACTTTGTTGCTAGGAAGCACGGTAGAGAAAGAGAACCATGGGTTCAGAAACCCATGCCTTTTCCTCCTAATCCATCCAAGAAAAAGGATGATGAGGATTTTGAGCACTTTGCTGAAATGATTAGACCTATCTTCTTATGTATGCACTTAACTGATATGCTTAAAGTAAATCCTTATGCTAAATACATGAAAGATATCATTACAAATAAAAGAAAGATACCGGAAGCTGAAATCTCCACCATGCTTTCTAACTATACTTTTAAGGGTGGAATACCTAAGAAACTTGGTGATCCAGGAGCACCCACTATACCATGCTCCATTAAAAGACATTATGTTAAAACTGCTTTGTGTGATCTTGGAGCCGGTGTTAGTGTTATGCCTCTTTCCTTATATCGTAGACTTGAATTAAATAAGTTGACACCTACTGAGATATCTTTGCAAATGGCTGATAAATCAACTGCTATACCTGTCGGTATTTGTGAGGACGTGCCTGTTGTTGTTGCAAACGTTACTATCTTAACAGACTTTGTCATTCTTGATATTCCTGAGGACGACAGTATGTCGATTATCCTTGGTAGACCCTTTTTAAATACTGCAGGTGATGTTATTGATTGCAACAAAGGCAATGTCACCTTTCATGTTAATGGTAATGAGCATACGATACACTTTCCAACGAAACAACCTCAAGTTCACAGTAAAAATTCTATTGGAAAAATCCCATCAATAATTATTGGAGGTTTTGAATTTCCTCTTCCTATTGCAAAGAAGAAGTATGATATTCTTATTATTGGGGATGTTCATATCCCCGTTGAGGTAACCTAGTGTCATTTCGAAATTTCTCTGGTTTCATGTGATTCGGAATGAGTTTGTTAACAAGACTTGATCAACCTTATTCCTTTTGACGAGCATGCGATGGATGAAGTTAGAAGGCACAACCTTCTGTACCCTCTCTTTACTTCCTGTTAATTAGAATAAATAAAGTAGAAATATTATATTATGTCTGTTTTCTAAATTATCCATGCAATAAAAAAATATCCCGAAAATAAAAGTTCTCCAAATGCCCTGCCAATTTAATATGATTTTTTCTGGAATATTTGAGAATATCTAGCACTGAGAACACAGCAGGGGGAGCAAGCACCTGGCCACGAGGGTCCAGGGCACGCCCACCCCTACAGGGTGCGCCCCCATGCCTCGTGAGCCCATGGTGGCCCCCCTCCACTTATTCCTGCACCCACACTCTTCTTCTTCCTCCCAAAAAACACTATCCAGCTCAAGCACGAGTTCTAGCTCGTTTTGCTGCCATTTTCGATCTCCTTGCTCAAAGCTCCATTCACAAAACTGCTTTGGGGGATTGTTCTTTGGTATGTGACTCCTCCAATGATCCAAATAGTTTTTGTTCTAGTGCTTTATTCATTCCAAATTTTTTCTGCCTAGGTGACCCTGTTCTTGAGCTTGCATGTCACATTTATGTGGTCCCAAGTAATTCTAATGCATGATATAGTCTCTAGGCACTTGTAGGAGTAGTTGCTATCAATTTTATTGAGTTTGGTTTACTTTTATTTTGAGTTACTAAAAATTTCAGATATTTTCAGAAAAAGATGAAGATATTTTTCTTGAGGGGCTCATCTAGCCAAGGCTCTAAGGATAAACAAGTTAAGGAGAATGAAAAGCCCAAGTATAATCTCCCTCGTGTGGCGGAAGTACGGCCGTGTGAATGGCCTTGTGATGATTTCTTGAGAGCAGCCGGGATTTATGATAATTTTTACTCGTTGGCTGATGATGCGGGCCTCACCGACTTCCTCCATGACCAGATCAAACAGTATCTCTTACTCACCAATACTTTTGTGCAAAATTTCTACTTTTATCCTAAGAAATCACCTCCTTCAGTAGAGTTTCATTTATATGATGTGGCTAGGGAGAAGTCACTATATGAATTTTGCACGGTTTGCAAGATACCCTTCGGGGGCAGCTTAGAGGAACCACACCGTAAAGATGTGGATGGATTTATTGACACTATTACTATAGGGGAAATGAGGAAGGTTTCCGATGCAAGAATTACTAGCATACATTTTCCTGTTTTATGCTACTTTGCAATATTTGCTAGTCGATGCTTAATTGGTCGCGGAAACTGTGGAAACCTTAGTGTTCCTGATATTATTATTATGTTCCATGCTTTATTTCGTGATAACTCTGTTAGTATGGGTGGTATTATTGCTAAACGATTAAGTTTAAACCGTACAAAGGGCCCCATCTTTGGAGGTATCTATGCTTCACGCCTTGCTAAACACTTCAAGATACATATTAGGCTCTATGAGAAAGAGGAAAAGCTGCTGCCCCCTACCTTTCTAGATTATAAGAGCATGGTAGCACATGAGTTTATTGTTAAAAATGATGATAAGATGCTTTTGTATAATTTGAGATTTCATAAGAAACACAGTGAGATTATTACCTTGCCTGCGCCCTCTTTGTTTGATTTAACTGCAGGCCCTTACCTCATCTTGCCGGAGGCCATCTATGCGCTCCGTGGCCAGACATCAGCTCCAGAGCCTGAGACGGAACCACCACTTGACCCTTATCGTCCATCCAGTTATCAGTGGGATCCGGAGGAGATTGCCAGCTAGTGGCAATATGATGACACTCCTCAATACACCGGAGAGAGTAGCCATGACCCATGGTCATAGACCAACTTAGGCCAAAAGCATAAGCTTGGGGGAGTACGTATTTCTCACCGACATTACATTCATGTTCACACACTCATTCTAGTCATCGATGCTCATACTTTTTCATTGTACTATCCATGCTAGTTTAATTTCTTTTTCTAGCTCTCTTCTTGTGTGTTTGATAAACTTTAAGAAAAACCAAAAAAATTAGTTAGTTCAATTTCCATGCTTGTAGTAGTAATAATTAAAATAAAACCCAAAAAGATTTCTTGTTCTTCTTTTGCTTGTTGGGAGCTTTCCCGTGTAAATAGTTTTATTTCTTTTCTTTCCTTTGGGGGTCGAGAGGAGAAGACCATAATGAAAATGTTAAGTGGCTCTCATATGCATGATTGTTGATTTAACCAAGAGCCCATATTACCTTGTCTTCTCCCTTGAATTGAATGCTTGCAGATTCCAGCTTAGTCCAATGCATGTGCACTATTAGTATTATCCACACCGTTCGGTCGTGCAAGTGAAAGGCAATAATGACGATATATGATGGACTGGCTGAGATAAGAGAAGCTGGTTTGAACTCGACCTCTCTTGTTTTTGTAAATATGATTAGTTCATCGTTCCTGATTCAGCCTATTATGAATAAACATGTTTGCAATGACAATTAGAGATTATAGTTGCTTATGCCATGCTTAATTAGCTATGAGCTTATAATGGTTTACCTTGCGTGCCAGCATGCTATTAAAATGGTTGTGATGTGGTATAATAAGGTGGTATCCTCCTTTGAATGAATTGAGTGACTTGACTTGGCACATGTTCACGCATGTAGTTGAAAAAAAATCAACATAGCCTTCACAATATCTATGTTCATGGTGGATTATATCCTACTCATGCTTGCACTCGGTGTTGATTAATTTTAATGCATGTTCATGACTGTTGTCGCTCTCTCAGTTGGTCGCTTCCCAGTATCTTGCTAGCCTTCACCTGTACTAAGCGGGAATACTGTTTGTGCATCCAAACTCCATAAACCCCAAAGTTATACCATATGAGTCCACCATCCTATATGCGGTATCTACCTGCCGTTCCAAGTAAATTTGTATGTGCCAAACTCCAAGCCTTCAAATGAAATTCTGTTTTGTATGCTCGAACAGCTCATGTATCAACTAGGGTTGTATGTATCTTCCATGTTAGGCGGGTTATTCTCAAGAGGAGTGGACTCCGCTCCTCATTCGCGAGAAAATGGCTGGTCACCGGGATGCCCAGACCCATGCTCAAGTCAAATCAAAATAATTGCAAACAAAACTCCCCCAGGATTGTTGTTAGTTGGAGGCACCTGTTGTTTCGGGAAAGCCATGGATTGATGCTTGTTAGTGGTGGGGGAGTATAAGCTTTACCATTCTGTTTGGGAACCGCTTATAATGTGTGTAGCATGGAAGATATCAAGATCTCTCAATTGTTATGTTGACAGTGAAAGTATACCGCTCAAAATGTTATTCATCTCTATTTCAAAATCGAGCTCTGGCACCTCTCCAAATCCCTGCTTCCCTCTGTGAAGGGCCCATCTATTTACTTTTATGTTGAGTCATCACCCTCTTATTAAAAAGCACCCGCTGGAGAGCACCGCTGTCATTTGCATGCATTACCATCAGTTTATATTGGGTATGACTATGACTGGATCTCGTTTACCATGAATTA
The DNA here is from genome assembly GCF_002162155.2 of Triticum dicoccoides. Taxonomy (NCBI): domain Eukaryota; kingdom Viridiplantae; phylum Streptophyta; class Magnoliopsida; order Poales; family Poaceae; genus Triticum; species Triticum dicoccoides. Next base: position 626,258,711 of record NC_041385.1, read on the forward strand.
TACTGTTTGGTCAGTCCTTGATCTTTAAAGGTGCTCTGCATTTATGTTTTGCGGTTTCAGAAAGGGCTAGCGAGATACCATCTTGTTATATCATATTATGATTGTTTTGATAAAGTGTTGTCATCCGAGTTTTATTATTATTGCTCGCTAGTTGATTATGCCATTGATATGAGTAAACATGAGACCTAAGTGTTATTGTGAATATGGTTAGTCATAATCTTTGCTGAGAACTTGAATGCTGGCTTTACATATTTACAAAAACAAGAGCAAATAGAGTTTGTAAAATTTTTTCTTTATCACTTTCAGTTTGTCAACTGAATTGCTTGAGGACAAGCAAAGGTTTAAGCTTGGGGGAGTTGATACGTCTCCATCGTATCTACCTTTACAAACACTTTTGCCCTTGTTTTGGACTCTAATTTGCATTATTTGAATGGAACTAACCCGAACTGGCTGTTTTCAGCAGAACTGCCATGGTGTTATTTTTGTGCAGAAATAAAAGTTCTCGGAATGACCTGAAAATCCACGGAGCAACTTTTCAGAATTAATAAAAAATATTGGCGAAAGAATCAACATCAGGGGGCCCACACCCTGTCCACGAGGGTGGGGGCGTGCCCCCTGCCTCGTGGGCCCCCTGGACGTCCACCGACCTCAACTCCAACTCCATATATTTGCTTTCGCGGAGAAAAACCCCAGAGAGAAGGATTCATCGCCTGAGGGAGTCCTGGATAAGGGGGTATCCGGACAACCGGACTATATACTTTGGCCGGACTGTTAGACTATGAATATACAAGACAGAAGACTTCGCCCCGTGTCCGGATGGGACTCTCCTTGGCGTGGAAGGCAAGCTTGGCGATTCGGATGTAGATCTCCTTCTCCGTAAACCGACTCTGTGTAACCCTAGCCCCCTCCGATGTCTATATAAACCGGAGGGTTTAGTCCGTAGGACTCACGATCATCAACAATCATACCATAAGCTAGCTTCTAGGGTTTAGCCTCTCTGATCTCGTGGTAGATCAACTCTTGTAATACTCATATCATCAAGATCAATCAAGCAGGAAGTAGGGTATTACCTCCATCGAGAGGGCCCGAACCTGGGTAAACATCGTGTCCCCAGTCTCCTGTTACCATTCGCCTTAGACGCACAGTTCGGGACCCCCTACCCAAGATCCGCCGATTTTGACACCGACATTGGTGCTTTCATTGAGAGTTCCTCTGTGTAGTCGCCACAAGGCTAGATGGCTCCTCCATCCTTCAGCCACGCTGTCCTGAGCGAGACTTTTCTCCCCAGACTGATCTTCGTGTTCAGCGGCTTCGCACTACGATCCAATTCACTTGGCCATCTGGAGCAGATCGATAGCTACGCCCCCGGCCATCAGGTCAGGTTTGGAAACCTAAACTACACCGCCGACATCCGCGGAGGCTTGATCTTCGACGGATTCAGGCCTGTGTCAGGAGCACCGAACAATCATGACGTGCACGACCTAGATCGCCAGTCGGACAGTATTCGGAACATCCCACCTGCTACCGCTCCGGACTTCGCTCCAGAGCGGGTCGTGCCTTCCAAGGACGGGTGGATGGACCCCGCCCCGGAGGCCGCACACTCTTCAGCGTTGGAGGCGAACACAGACTCCTCTCCTAAAAGGATATGTGTCTCCGGACCCCCGGACTCATCTCCGGTAGTGTGTTCCGGACCGCGCGCACTCGTGCCCATTGAATCTAACTGGGCTCCAGTCATGGAGTTTACCGCCACGGATATATTTCAGCACTCACCCTTTGGAGACGTGCTAGATTCTTTAAGATCTCTCTCTCTGTCAGGAGACTCCTGGCCGAACTATGTCCGGCTCGAGTGGGAAGCTGGCGATGAATAAATTTGTTTCCCAACCACCCACTTAATAGCCACAGTCAATGACTTGACTGACGTGCTTAACTTCGACTCCAAAGACATCGACGGTATAGAGGACGATGCAGGAGAGGAACAGGAACCACCGCCCACAGGGCGCTGGACTGTCACCTCTTCATATGATATATACATGGTGGATACTCCCAAGGAAACCAATGGCGATGAGGCAATGGAAGATAACCCCTCAGGGAAGAAATCAAAACACGGGCGTCATCGGCTCCGCTCCAAGCCTCGCCACAGTAATACTGGCACTGGAGAAGAAAATCCGTATGGTGCCGAAGAGGAATACGATCCTGACCCACCTTCAAGAAAGTTGAACAAGAACACGGGCTGTAGCCCAGATGAACAGGCGACGGACGGATACTTGGAGGACGATAACTATATGCCTCCCTCCGAAGACGAGGTGAGCCTCGGTGACGACGAATTCGGCATACCAGAGGATCCCATAGAGCAGGAGCGCTTCAAGTGCAGGCTTATAGCCGCTGCAAGAAGCCTGAAGAAGAAGCAACAGTAGCTCCAAGCTGACCAAGATCTGCTCATAGACAAACGGACTAAGGCCCGGGCAGCCAAAGAATACGGACTCACGTGCCGAACAAAATACTACCCAAAGCGCAGGTTACTACCACAATTCGAGGAGGCGGCACTGAAAATCAAACGCCGGCCTACACCCGGCCGACAGCACACTGCGGCAAGGGGCTGCGCACAAGACCAGTGTTGCATACCAAACAACAACATAAAAAGTACCCCAGACGCATTAGCGGACAGAAACGAAGTCTACAAACCTTGGTGCAACAAATATAAGTGTCCCAAGACAAAGAATGGCGCCCGGGGAATGACGATCAACACAGGAGCCCATAATCCTCAAACCGTTGAGAGGGAAAAGAGACTTCAACATCTTAATCTGGGCCCCTCCAGCTTGAGCCGCATACTTGACCGGCCATGTCAAATCCATGGTACCCCATGAGCAGCAGCCAATCATACAAATAGAGAATGCTGGGTCTTTAAACAAATCGGCAGACCGGCACCGTAAGGAGCGTGAAGAAGCCATGATCATCAAGTCCAGGGACTAGTAACTCGAGGATCAGACTCACCAAATAACTCATTATAGAGTATCATAAATAGGCGTGATGGCTGCTACGTCTTGAGCTAGCGTTGGTTTTCCCCGAAGAGGAGAGGGTGATGCAGCAAGTGTAGCGTAAGTATTTCCCTCAGTTTTGAGAACCAAGGTATCAATCCAGTAGGAGGCTCCTCAAAAGTCCCACGCACCTACACAAACAAACTGAGAACTCGCAACCAACGCAATAAAGGGGTTGTCAATCCCTTCATGGCCACTTGCGAAAGTGAGATCTAATAAAGATAGTAAGATAAGATAAATATATTTTTGGTATTTTATAATATAGATGCAAAAAGTAAAGATGCAAATAAAGTAGATTGAAAGCAAATATGATAAGAGATAGACCCGGGGGCCATAGGTTTCACTAGAGGCTTCTCTCAAGATAGCATAAGTATTACGGTGGGTGAACAAATTACTGTCGAGCAATTGATAGAAAAGCGCATAGTTATGAGATTATCTAGGCATGATCATGTATATAGGCATCACATCCATAACAAGTAGACCGACTCCTGCCTGCATCTACTACTATTACTCCACACATCGACCGACTCCTGCCTGCATCTAGAGTATTAAGTTCATAAGAACAGAGTAACGCATTAAGCAAGATGACAGGATGTAGAGGGATAAACTCATGCAATATGATATAAACCCCATCTTGTTATCCTCGATGGCAACAATACAATACGTGTCTTGCAACCCTTTCTGTCATTGGGTAAGAACACCGCAAGATTGAACCCAAAGCTAAGCACTTCTACCATGGCAAGAAAGATCAATCTAGTAGGCCAAACCAAACTGATAATTCGAAGAGACTTGCAAAGATAACTCAATCATACATAAAAGAATTCAGAGACGATTCAAATATTATTCATAGATAAACTTGATCATAAACCCACAATTCATCGGATCTCGACAAACACACCGCAAAAAGAGATTACATCGAATAGATCTCCACAAGAGAGGGGGAGAACATTGTATTGAGATCTAAAAAGAGAGAAGAAGCCATCTATCTAATAACTATGGACCCGTAGGTCTGTGGTAAACTACTCACAACTCATCGGAGGGGCAAGGATGTTGATGTAGAAGCCCTCCATGGTCGATTCCCCCTCCGGCAGAGTGCCGGTGAAGGCTCCAAGATGGGATCTCGCGGATACAGAAGGTTACGGCGGTGAAAATTGTGTTTCGTGGTGCTCCTGGATGTTTTCGGGGTACGTAGGTATATATAGGAGGAAGAAGTATGTCGGTGGCCACCCGAGGGGCCCACGAGACAGGGTGGCGCGCCCTACCAGGGGGGCGGCCTCCTATCTTGTGGCTTCCTCGGCAGCTTCTTGACTTGCACTCCAAGCTCTCCGGATCACGTTCGTTCCAAAAATCACGCTCTCGAAGGTTTCATTCCGTTTGGACTCCGTTGGATATTCCTTTTCTTCGAAATACTGAAATAGGCAAAAAAACAGCAATATGGGTTGGGCCTCCGGTTAGTAGGTTAGTCCCAAAAATGATATAAATGTGTAAAATAAAGCCCATAAACATCCAAAAGGGGTAATATAATAGCATGGAACAATCAAAAATTATAGATACGTTGGAGACGTATCAATGGCCATCCAGGCCCCGCCACCCCGGAGTTGGTCTCCGGATAGCCAAAAGTGTCATACCCACTTTCGGTCTAACACCCCTAGGCAAGAGCTACTCAGCACCGCCAGGATACACTGTGACTCGACACATTACCACCCAGGACCCACGTGATGAAGTCAAAAATGTGGCTAAGACCGAGCTTCTCCTCGGCATCAAAGAATATTCGGCTACTTTCATCACTGAAGCAGCGAGTCATGGTTTTTCTCAATCGAACTTAGATTTGACAGTTGAACTCCCGGACACCGATAAGGGAGTCTGAACTACTTCAGGATACCCCAACCTAATCATAGCTCATACAGACCCTTTAGCATAAGCTGGACGGATCACATCCACGGCTTAGCCAATGCTCACACATGCCTCTTAAGCACTATTTGAAGGTTCACCCCCGCGCACAACCGGACTGTCGGCTTGGAATCAGCTCGGACGCATACAGGGGGGATGCCCACCCCACCTGAACACAATTCAGATATTCCTCCCGACCCGTGCACATCCAACCACCTCCCGGCTGATACGTCTCCAACGTAACTATAATTTTTGATTGTTCCATGCTATTTTATTATCTGTTTGAATGATTATGGGCTTTATTATACACTTTTATATTACTTTTGGGACTAACATATTAACCGGAGGCCCAGTCCATATTGCTGTTTTATTGCCTGTTTCAGTATTTCGAAGAAAAGGAATATCAAACGGAGTCCAAATGGAATGAAACCTTCGGCATCGTGATTTTTTGGAACATTATCATCCTGGAGGCTTGGAGATGAAGTCAGAAGATCCTCGATGATCCCACGAGATAGGAGGGCACCCCCTACTGGGCGCGCCCCCTGTCTCGTGGACCCCTCGAGCACCCCCCGACTGACTTCTTTCGCCTATATATTCCCTCGTACCCTAAAACCATCGAATATCAAGATAGATCGGGAGTTCCGCCGCCGCAAGCCTCTGTAGCCACCAAAAACCTCTCGGAAGCCCTTCCCGGCACCCTGCCGGAGGGGGATCCTTCATCGGTGGCCATCTTCATCATCCCGGCGCTCTCCATGACGAGGAGGGAGTAGTTCACCCTCGGGGCTGAGGGTATGTACCAGTAGCTATGTGTTTGATCTCTCTCTCTCTCTCTCTCTCGTGTTCCCTCTATGGCACGATCTTGATGTATCCCGAGCTTTGCTATTGTAGTTGGATCTTATGATGTTTCTCCCCCACTACTCTCTTGTGATGAATTGAGTTTTCCCCTTTCAAGTTATCTTATCGGATTGAGTCTTTTATGAGAACACTTCATGTATGTCTTGTCGTGCTTATCTGTGGTGACAATGGGATATCATGTGCCTCTTGATGTATGTTTTGGTGACCAACTTGCGGGTTCCGCCCATGAACCTATGCATAGGGGTTGGCACACGTTCTTGACTCTCCGGTAGAAACTTTGGGGCACTCTTTGAAGTACTTTGTGTTGGTTGAATAGATGAATCTGAGATTGTGTGATGCATATCGTATAATCATGCCCACGGATACTTGAGGTGACAATGGAGTATCTAGGTGACATTAGGGTTTTGGTTGATTTGTGTCTTAAGGTGTTATTCTAGTACGAACTCTTGAATAGATTGATCCGAAAGAATAACTTTGAGGTGGTTTCATACCCTACCATAATCTCTTCGTTCGTTCTCCGCTATTAGTGTCTTTGGAGTGACTCTCTGTTGCATGTTGAGGGATTGTTATATGATCTATCTATGTTATTATTGTTGAGAGAACTTGCACTAGTGAAAGTATGAACCCTAGGCCTTGTTTCCTACCATTGCAATACCGTTTACGCTCAGTTTTACCACTTGTTACCTTGCTGTTTTTATAATTTCAGATTACAAAAACCTATATCTACCATCCATATTGCACTTGTATCACCATCTCTTCGCCGAACTAGTGCACCTATACAATTTACCATTGTATTGGGTGTGTTGGGGACACAAGAGACTCTTTGTTATTTGGTTGCAGGGTTGTTTGAGAGAGACCATCTTCATCCTACACCTCCTACGGATTGATAAACCTTAGGTCATCCACTTGACGGAAATTTGCTACTGTCCTACAAACCTGTGCACTTGCAGGCCCAACAACGTCTACAAGAAGAAGGTTGTGTAGTAGACATCAAGCTCTTTTTTGGCGCCATTGCCGGGGAGGTGAGTGCTTGAAGGTATATCTTTAGATCTTGTAATCGGATCTTTTTGTTTCTTGTTTTATCACTAGTTTAGTTTATAAAAGAAAACTACAAAAAAATGGAGTTAAGTTTGTCTCGTACGCTTCGTCTTTTTAATATCTTTCGTGAGTATGATGGAAAAGAAAATTGTGCTCAAGTGCTAGAAGAAGAATGCATTAAAATGCTTGATACTAAATCCTTGAATGATGAGAATGATTGCAATGTTGTTAGTATAAACTCCTTGAATATCCATGGTACTAATGATGATTGCTCTAGTCATGATGAGAATATATCTTATGAGCATGTCAACTTTTGTGGAGTGCATGTTTGCATGAACACACCAAATAGAGAAATACATATTGAAAGAAGCATAAGTATTTAGAAACTAAGAGGTTGCAAGAAAGGCTAGATAAGAGTGCGGAGAATTTAAGATATCTTTCCCGTTGTGAATTTTGCAATAAACAAGATCATTTACATCTCCAATGCAAATTGTTTCATGATCGGATCGTGTCCAAAAATTGTGATGATTTGATCTCCCCTTCTCATTACAATGAACTTAGATTGCTTTTGGGTTGTGAAGAGTTCAAACGTTTAACTAAGCCTATTCTAGAATTTAAGCTTAGGCATTTCCTTGTTATTGATCTAGAAAAGATTTATATGTTTTGTGCGGAGAATTGCATTGAAAATCCTTATATTGCCAATTACATAAACAAAAGAAAGCAAATAGAAGATGATGAGAATACTAATGAAAGGTAAGAGACTTCCCAGTATCCTCCTATTATTTCTCATGATGAATCAGGTAACGAAGAGGAGCTTTCTATTCAACCAATCTCATCAATAAGGAGCTCAAAGAGGAAGGTTGAACCCACACATAATGTGAAGAAGAAAAAGAAAAGAAGGAGCAACAAAGGTAGAAAGGTATCCCTCCCAAATGATGTTGCTCCTACTACTCATTGTCATGATGATAATTGCTTTACTATTGGTGCTATCCATATTTTTAATGATGAGAGTGATTATGCTTATGATATGAAAGAGCCCAAGCTTGGGGAAGCTATGTTTGATGAGGATGAAATATTTGAGAATATATTTGCTGAAATTAATGTTTGTCCCAAGCTTGGGGATGCTATGTTTAATGAAGATGATATTTTTAGCATCCCAAGTTTTGATATGCAAAGTTGTTGTGATGATAGCATGCCTCCTTCCTATGATGATTATATTGATGAAAGTGGGTTCGGAAGAGTGTCAGCTTTAGGAAGTAATGATCCCACTATTTTGGAGGATGTTGAATTTTATTGTGATGAATATGAAAGTGGATTTGGAAGAGTGTCAACTTTATTTAGTGATTCCACTATCTTGGGAGAGGTTTCAATCGATTATGATGAGAACGAAGTTGCTACTTATGATGATTATTGTGATGAAACTTATGCTATAAAAAGTAATGATGATTATATTTATAAAACTTGTCATTATTATGATTACCCTTTTTATGAACGTTACTCTTTTAATGTGGAAACAATTTTTAGTGTTCAAGTCTCTTATGATACTCCTACTATTCCGAATGAGAAGAATTTTGCTTATGTGGAGAGTAGTAAATTTTATATGCTTGTAGATCATGAAAAGAATGCTTTAGGTGCTGGTTATATTGTTGAATTCATTCATGATGCTACTGAAAATTATTATGACGGAGGAAAATATGCTTGTAGGAATTGCAATAATGCCAAGTTTCCTCTCTATGTGCTCAGAATCTTAAAGCTATGCTTGTTTTACCCTCCTATGCTTGTTGATTATTGTTCCCATAAGTTGTTTGCTCACAAAATCCCTATTCATAGGAAGTGGGTTAGGCTTAAATGTGCTAGTCATATGCTTCATGATGCTCCCGTTATGTTTCAATTCTTATCTTTTATGTGAGCATCATTGCCATCATCATGCCTAGCTAGAAAGGCATTAAAGAAAAGCACTTGTTGGGAGACAACCCAATATTTACCCTTACTGTTTTTGTGTGCCCACATGATTATGCTACTGTAGTAATCATGTTTTATAGCTTTTATTTCAATAAAGTGCCAAGTAGAACCTTTGGGAAGACTTGGGTGAAGTCTTTATGATCTTGCTGTAAAAAACAGAAACTTCTTCGCTCACGAGAATAGCTGCCATTTTTTACTGGAGAGTGCTTTTAGGTTGATTCTTTTTTCATATGATTAATAGACAAATTACTAATCCAGAAATTTATTTCATAATTTTTGGGGTTCCAGAGGTATACGTTTGATACAGATTACTACAGACTACTCTGTTTTTGACAGATTTTGTTTTCATTGTGTTGTTTGCTTATTTTGATGCATCTATGGCTAGTATTAAGTGGTATGAACCATAGAGAAGTTATAATACAGTAGATATTACGCCAATATGAATTTAGAATGATTTCATTACAATACCTAAGTGGTGGTTTTATTTTCTTATACTAACGGAGCTTACGAGTTTTGTTTTTGAGTTTTGTGTGGTTGAAGTTTTCAAGTTTTGGGTAAAGATTCGATGGACTATGGAATAAGGAGTCGAAAGAGCCTAAGCTTGGGGATTCCCAAGGCACCCCAAGGTAATATTCAAGGACAACCAAGAGCCTAAGCTTGGGGATGCCCCGGAAGGCATCCCCTCTTTCGTAACTTTACTTGGAGCTATATTTTTATTCACCACATGATATGTGTTTTGCTTGGAGCATCATTTTATTTTGTTAGTATTTGCTTGATTTTATTTAGAATAATGTTTTGCATCTTTAGTTTCAATAAAAAAAGTCAAGGATAGCCTTTGCCATGCTTATTTTGCTAGTATACATGTTGCTGTTTGAAAACAGAAAGTACCGCTGTTGCAAAAATTCCCTAGAAAAGTCAGAGAATGGTATAATGTTGAATCTTTTTGCATATTAAGATATGATAAATTTATTACAGTGGGAATTTTAGTTCATAATTTTTGGAGTTAGGGAAGTATTGATACTCTTGCATTCTTTACAGACTGTACTGTTTTGATAGATTGCTGTTATGGTTGCATTGTTTGCACATGTTTGCTTGTTTAATGATTCTATTTGAGGATAGGAGTATTAAATATGTAGAGACATTTAGTATTCAATGTTGAATAATAATGTTAGTGATTTGTTACAGTAGAAAATGATAAGGTTTTGCATTGGTTTATACTAACCTATCTCACGAGTTCTTGTTGAGTTTGTTGTGAATGAAGCTTTTTGATAAAAAGAGAAACCGTGACATGAAAGGAATTAAGGAGACACAATAGCTCAAGCTTGGGGATGCCCAAGGCACCCCCAAGATATTATTTCAAGAAGTCTCAAGCATCTAAGCTTGTGGATGCCCCGGTAGGCATCCTACCTTTCTTCTTCAACCACTATCGGTTAGTATCGGTTGAGCCTAAGTTTTTACATCTTCACATGAGTTGTGCTACCCTTGCAATGTCATTTTACTTTGTTTTGCTTTCTGCTTGAATAAGATACCAAGATCTGAAATTCTTTAATGAGAGAGAGTCTTTGCATAGATGCATATATTATTTGACTACTCATTGAACTTCGCTTATATCTTTCAAAGTAGTTTGTCGTATGCTCTAGTGCTTCACTTATATATTTTAGAGCACGGCGGTGGTTATATTTTGTAGAAATTGCTAGTCTCTCATGCTTCACTTATATTATTTTGAGAGTCTTAAAAAGCATGGTAATTTGAATAAAAACTATCATGGAAAGTGAATTGGAAGCTATGATCAATTTGTTGCTTGATAATAGTTTTGAGATATAAAGGTAGTAATGTTAGGGTCATGCTAGTGGATAATTATGAAATTGAGAAATACTTTTGTTGAAGTTGGCAAGTCCCGTAGCATGCACGTATGGTAAAAGTTGTGTGACAAATTTATTGCATGAGTTGCTCTTTTGATTGTCTTCCTTATGAGTGGCAGTCGGGGACGAGCAATGGTCTTTTCCTACCAATCTATCCCTCTTGGGGCATGCGTAGTAGTACTTTGCTTCGAGGGCTAAGTAGACTTTTGCAATAAGTATATGAGTTCTTTATGACTAATGTGAGTCCATGGATATACGCACGCTCATTCTTCCACTTTGCTAGCCTCTTTTATGCCGCAACTTTCGCCGGAATAGAACCTATTATTTACCTTCCTCAAAACAGCCACCATACCTACCTATTATGGCATTTCCATAGCCATTCCGAGATATATTGCCATGCAACTTTCCACCGTTCTATTTATTATGACACGTTTCATCATTGTCATATTGCTCTTTGCATGATCGTGTAGTTGACATCGTATTTGTGGCAACGCCACCTTCATAATTTTCATACATGTCGCTCTTGATTCATTGCATATCCCGGTACACCGCCGGAGGCATTCATATAGAGTCATATCTTGTTGTAGCTTTGAGTTGCAATTCTTGAGTTGTAAATCGAAAAAAGTGTGATGATCTTCATTATTAGAGCATTGTCCCAGTGAGGAAAGGATGATGAAGACTATGATTCCCCCACAAGTCGGGATGACACTTCGGACTTTATAAAAATAAAAGAGGCCAAAGAAGCCCACCAAAAAAAGAAAAAAAAAGAGAAAGAAAAAAAGAAAAAAAAGAAAAAAAATGAGAGAAAAAGAGAGAAGGTACAATTGCTACTATCTCTTTTCCACACTTGTGCTTCGAAATAGCACCATGATCTTCATGATATAGAGTCTCCTATGTTGTCACATTCATATACTAGTGGGAATTTTTCATTATAGAACTTGGCTTGTATATTCCAATGATGGGCTTCCTCAAAATGCCCTAGGTCTTCGTGAGCAAGCAAGTTGGATTCACACCCACTTAATTTCTTTTGTTGAGCTTTCATATGTTTATAGCTCTAGTGCATCCGTTGCATGGCAATCCCTACTCACTCACATTGATATCTATTGATGGGCATCTCCATAGCCCGTTGATACGCCTAGTTGATGTGAGACTATCTTCTCCCTCTTTTTGTCCTCACAACCACCACCATTTACCACCATAGTGCTATGTCCATGGCTTACGCTCCTGTATTGCGTAAGAGTTGAAAAAGCTGAAGCGCGTTAAAAAGTATGAAACAATTGCTCGGCTCATCATCGAGGTTGTGCATGATGGGAGTATTTTGTGTAATGAAAATAAAGCATGGCCTAACCATATGATTTTGTAGGGATAAGCTTTCTTTGGCTATGCTATTTTGATAGCACATGATTATTTGTTAGTATGCTTTGAAGCATTATTATTTTTATGTTTTATAAGCTTTTATCTTGAATCATTTCGATCTGAACATTCATGCCACAATAAAGGAAATTACATTGAGAATTATGCTAGGTAGCATTCCACATCAAAAATTCTGTTTTTATCATTACCTACTCGAGGACGAGCAGGAATTAAGCTTGGGGATGCTTGATACGTCTCCAACGTATCTATAATTTTTGATTGTTCCATGCTACTTTATTATCTGTTTTGAATGATTATGGGCTTTATTATACACTTTTATATTACTTTTGGGACTAACCTATTAACCAGAGGCCTAGCCCATATTGTTGTTTTATTGCCTGTTTCAGTATTTCGAAGAAAAGGAATATCAAACGGAGTCCAAACGGAATGAAACCTTCGGCATCGTGATTTTTTGGAAGATTATCATCCTGGAGGCTTGGAGATGAAGTCAGAAGATCCTCGAGGAGCCCACGAGATAGGAGGGCGGCCCCCTACTGGGCGCGCCCGCTGTCTCGTGGACCCCTCGAGCACCCCCCCCCCCGACCGACTTCTTTCGCCTATATATTCCCTCGTACCCTAAAACCATCGAATATCAAGATAGATCGGGAGTTCCGCCGCCGCAAGCCTCTGTAGCCACCAAAAACCTCTCGGGAGCCCTTCCCGGCACCCTACCGGAGGGGGGATCCTTCATCGGTGGCCATCTTCATCATCCCGGCGCTCTCCATGATGAGGAGGGAGTAGTTCACCCTCGGGGCTGAGGGTATGTACCGGTAGCTATGTGTTTCATCTCTCTCTCTCTCGTGTTCTCTCTCGTGTTCCCTCTATGGCACGATCTTGATGTATCCCAAGCTTTTCTATTGTAGTTGGATCTTATGATGTTTCTCCCCCTCTACTCTCTTGTGATGAATTGAGATTTCCCCTTTGAAGTTATCTTATCGGATTGAGTCTTTTATGAGAACACTTGATGTATGTCTTGCCGTGCTTATCTGTGGTGACAATGGGATATCATGTGCCTCTTGATGTATGTTTTGGTGACCAACTTGCGGGTTCCGCCCATGAACCTATGCATAGGGGTTGGCACACGTTCTTGACTCTCCGGTAGAAACTTTGGGGCACTCTTTGAAGTACTTTGTGTTGGTTGAATAGATGAATCTGAGATTGTGTGATGCATATCGTATAATCATGCCCACGGATACTTGAGGTGACAATGGAGTATCTAGGTGACATTAGGGTTTTGGTTGATTTGTGTCTTAAGGTGTTATTCTAGTATGAACTCTTGAATAGATTGATCCGAAAGAATAACTTTGAGGTGGTTTCGTACCCTACCATAATCTCTTCGTTCGTTCTCCGCTATTAGTGTCTTTGGAGTGACTCTCTGGTGCATGTTGAGGGATTGTTATATGATCTATCTATGTTATTATTGTTGAGAGAACTTGCACTAGTGAAAGTATGAACCCTAGGCCTTGTTTCCTACCATTGCAATACCGTTTACGCTCACTTTTACCACTTGTTACCTTGCTGTTTTTATAATTTCAGATTACAAAAACCTATATCTACCATCCATATTGCACTTGTATCACCATCTCTTCGCCGAACTAGTGGACCTATACAATTTACCATTGTATTGGGTGTGTTGGGGACACAAGAGACTCTTTGTTATTTGGTTGCAGGGTTGTTTGAGAGAGACCATCTTCATCCTATGCCTCCTACGGATTGATAAACCTTAGGTCATCCACTTGAGGGAAATTTGCTACTGTCCTACAAACTAGTGCACTTGCAGGCCCAACAACGTCTATAAGAAGAAGGTTGTGTAGTAGACATCACCGGCCCCAACAGGTTCTGCCGTCATGCCTCTCTTTTATAACATGCACCATACCCATACGCATAGACGTATCACTTAAATACAGCATGTGGAGTCATTTGACGCTTATCTGCTATTTTTTAACGACATTTTGTCATAATGGCATCCGAACATCTTGTTATGCCTTCAAAACGTCAGGGGCTTCCTCGCACCCGTACTACGGCGTCTAAAGTCCAAACACCTTCTCGGTCATTCGGCACCCCAAACTTATAGCATTTTATGCATCAGCTCCGAATCATGTCTTGGGTCATTGGTTGGGTTTGCCCGGCTCCCATGTTTTGGTACCTTATGTTCCGCAATATCGGCTAAGGTAGCGCTGGGAGAACTACTACGATTGTGTCCCGGTTCTGCCGGACGAACACCTCAGTAGAGAAAGCCGAAAACCGACTGTCATGATAAGGCGAGAGCTGGTCAGCTGTTCAAGAGGTTGTCAAATATTTAAGGATTTATTCCGCATAATGCCATAATAAAATGCAGCGTGCGAAGGATCGGTCCACCGATCAGGCGCTATTAGAGCCCTGTGTGCGGTCTTCCGAACACCAGGGGCTACGCCGCCCATACTCGAAATCCTATGGCTAAGTGAGAGTAATAAAGCCTTATAGTCCGATTGCCTGGTTCGCTGTGTTGAACACCTCCTTCATGGACCCAAGAATGGGACAAAGAGTGTTCAGGTGTATCTCGAACACCCCCGTAGTTCCTACGTGGGGGCAGAAGCCGACGACTGGCCAACTCTCAAGACTAACATATTAAACAGCCGCACAGGAATAAAATTTACACATAACAGGTACCTACATATAAGTGACTATGTTTTGCCTTACAAAGTATAGCACAATTGTTTTCAGGGAAAAATAATGTCTTTCATACATTCCTCGGCCACGAGGCGGGAGCCTTTCAGGACGCCATCATAATATAGTTCGGGCTTGCGGTGCTCCTTCCCCTCCGGAGGCCCCTCGGTCATCAGCTTCTCAGCATCAAGCTTCCCCCAGTGCACTTTTGCACGGGCAAATGCCATTCGTGCCCCTTCTATGCACACTGACCGCTTAATGACGTACAGCCGAGGGCAGGCCCTCCCAATCCGCTTCACGAGCGCAAAGAAACTGCTCGGTATGGGCTCGGCGGGCCACAACCAGATAACAAAATCCTTCATGGCTAGTTCGGCCGCCTGATGCAGCTCGATCAGCTGTTTTAGCTGGTCGACAAACGGCACCGGATAGTTCGGCGCTAAATACTGCAACCAGAAGAGCTTCTCCGCAATTCCCTTCTTCTCAGTTCGGCAGAATTGGGCAGCATCAGATATGTTGCGCGGCAAATCCGCAAACGCTCCTGAAAAAAATAAGGTTAAATGGGTCACCATGAATCTTCCCTGCGAAAGAGTAAGGCGCTTTGAACAAAAATATAAAACCCCTACCGGCCGCAATCTTCCGCGCCTCCTGAATATCCTTGAGCGCAGCCTGGGTTTCCTCCCGAACCTCGGTCGCGGTCCGGACAGGTTGGGTGAGTTTGGATTCTTTCAATGATAAACTCTACCCTAAACTCTCGTTTCTCCCTACGGCCTCCTGAAGCTCTCGTTCAGCTTCCACGACCCTCGCCTCGTGTTTCTCACGGAGAGCCTGCTCAGCGGCCGCTTTCTTTTCGGCCAAGGCAACAGCCTTCTTGAGAGCCTCAATTTCGGCATTTGCCCTTGGAGTGCGTGATATATATACTCTAAGATAGTCACAACTAGTTACTTGTGCTAAAACTTACTAAAAGTTTCCAGACATACCTTGTTGGTCCTCCAGCTGCTTCTTCACTCGGCCGAGTTCCTCATCGGCCCGCACCAGACTTTGCTTGAGTCCGGACACTTCCGCAGCATGAGAGGAGGTAGTCACCGCAGAAATCTGATCCATAAAATATATACGTCATTGGCTAGGTCTCTTACGGACGGGAAGATGATCCCCTGTCTGGTTCCTGTCCTCTCTGGACAGTGTATCAGGGGCTACTATATTTACTATGACAATCTTCTATACATACCTCCAAGCCCTTTATAAGGCTGACGTGGGATTCATTCAGTCCGCTCTCGGCGGCCTGAATCTTTTCTATCACCACGCCCATAAGGGCGCGGTGTTAATCAATAATGGACGCACTCTCAAGTGTTGTCGATAGGCCGCTTGACGCCTTTGATTAGATAGAGGTCGCAGGCGGAGTAGGACCGCCCCCTCCAGTCAAAGGGGGTTGCTTGCCTGATCTCGGAGCCGTCAGGGTCTCTGGGACCGTGTCCGGCTGTGGGCCGGATCCATGATCGCCCCCGTCGTCGATATTCATTGGAACCGCCGCTCCCGCGTGTCCAGCCTCCAAGGTGCGCCCCCCTGGCTCAGGTCCTTTTTCGACGACACCTCGATGTCACAGCCAGGCTTCAGGGAAGGGGCCCTAGGAGGGGTCTCACTCTGCAAAGCATCGGAACTCAACGAGTCCTCTGATGAGTCCTGTTGGGCCGGAGACCTCGCCGGACTATAAAAAGTACGGTGTGAATCAAAATATTGCATTCTAGTAAATTCTGGATGCATGGATGTGTCCGGATCTCGTGCACTTACGATTTTACCAGGGGCTGGGCCCTGGGATCCCACTCCGGGCTGCTGTCGGTAGCTGTGGTGGATGCCTCGGGGACGGATGTTCTTCCCCTCTTAGGCGAATCTGCCTCTAAGGATGAGGAGGCTGTCCTTTTCTTCCTCCCCCTCGTAGGGGACTCGGCCTCTTCTTCCTCCTCATCCTCTTCCTCCTCTTCGTCCCCTTCCTCCTCCTTGTTCTCTCCGGAGGATGGAGGGTCACTGGAGTCTTCGGACTTCGTGTCCTAAGTGCCGCGACGATGGAGACCGCTCCTGGTCTCCTTGGCCTTCTCTTTGGCCTCCTTCTTCGGCGCCTTGTAAGGCACTGGGACCAGCTTCTTCATCAGAAGAGGTCCCGCCGGTTCTTCTGGCAGTGGGGTCGGACAATGAATCCGCTCCGCCACCTTCATCCATTCCTAAAGGCGATCGTGGAAAGACACGTTAAAAATAACTCCTTCGGGATGTATCAATGAAACATACGAATAACCAAGATATGATGGCGACTTACTGGGCTGGCGGGGTGGGACAGTTGATGCCCTCGGTCTGTGGCCGAGTCCGGCCATGGTTTGCTGGACTTAAAGAGTACCTTCCAGATGTCTTTGTGTGAGGAGCCGAAAAGCTCCCGCAGGGTCCGGTGCTCGGCCGGGTCGTACTCCCCCAAGTTACAGCCTCTGTGCTGACAAGGAAGGATTAGGCGGACCAGCATCACCTGGACCATGTCAACAAGCCTGACGCCCTTGTCCTCCATACCTTTGACGCGCGCCTGGATCACTGACAGTTCGTCGGATGACGACCAGTTTATGCCCTTCTTGGGCCAGGATGTGAGCCGCAAAGGGGCTCCAGATCGAAACTCAGGAGCAGCGGCCCACTTTTTGCCGCACGGCTCGGTGATATAGAACCACTGTTGCTGCCACTCCTTGACGGAGTCATTGAAAGTACCCGTCGGCCATGTGACCTTGGGCATCCTGCTCACCATGGCGCCTCCGCACTCGGCGTGTTCGCCACTCACCACCTTGGGCTTCACGTTGAAGATCTTGAGCCATAGCCCGAAGTGTGGCGGGATACGGAGGAAAGCATCGCACATGACAATGAATGTCGAGATGTTGAGGAAAGAATTGGGGGATAGATCGTGAAAATCGATCCCGTAGTAGTCCATGATGCCGCAAACAAAAGGGTGGAGGGGAAACTCGAGCCCGCAGACGAAATGGGGGAGGAAAACAACTCTCTCATGGGGCTCCGGAGTAGGGACAATCTGTCCCGCTGTTGGAAGACGATGGCCGATTTTCTTGGCCAAATATTCGGCAGCCCGCAGCTTCTTAATATCCTTCTCCTGGACGGAGGAGGCCATCCACTTGCCTCCTGCTCCGGATCCAGACATTTTTGGAGGACCTTTTTTGGGGGGGAGGATGAATGCTTGGGCGCTAGGGCTCAGACGAAAGGAAAGGGGCAAGCAGAAGCGGAAGAAGGCGCGGGTAGAAAGGAGGAGGCTTATCCCCTTTATAAAGGCGATAAAACTTTACGCCTCCCCGCTTGCCTAATGGAGCCTGCTCGTTCCCCACTTACCGTAATTGATCGTACGGTTAGGCTACCCACGCCCGTATTGAAGAGGATCCCGCGATAAGGGGACACGATCTCTGCTTTTGAAAAGACGTGCCAAAGAAACCGCCTCGCGATGTGTGCGGAAGCAGGTTGAAAACGGTTCGAATAAAAACTGGACCGTGGCGTGATGTCACTTTTCGAAGAATTGTCAGCAGATTAGATTTCATGGATTATTATTCTCTCTACGGTGGTATATGGAATGTTATCTTGCACAGCCGGACACGGTCCTTGTGTTCGGAATTTATCTTGGAGTATTCGGAGATGGAACCCGCCTTGCAATGCCAAAGACAATCTACGTGCCAGACTCATCGTCATTGAAGCCTGGTTCAGGGTCTACTGAGGGAGTCTTGGATAAGGGGGTATCCGGACAGCCGGACTATATACTTTGGTCGGACTGTTAGACTATGAAGATACAAGACAGAAGACTTCATCCCGTGTCCGGATGGGACTCTCCTTGGCGTGGAAGGCAAGCTTGGCGATTCGGATGTAGATCTCCTTCTCTATAAACCTACTCTGTGTAACCCTAGCCCCCTCTGGTGTCTATATAAACCGGAGGGTTTAGTCCATAGGACTCACGATCATCAACAATCATACCATAGGATAGCTTCTAGGGTTTAGCCTCTCTGATCTCATGGTAGATAAACTCTTGTAATACTCATATCATCAAGATCAATCAAGCAGGAAGTAGGGTATTACCTCCATCGAGAGGGCCCGAACCTGGGTAAACATTGTGTCCCCCGCCTCCTGTTACCATTAGCCTTAGACGCACAGTTCGGGACCCCCTACCCGAGATCCGCCGGTTTTGACACCGACAATCGCGTTTTACGATACAGAGCCGCCGCTAAGCCCTAAACTCTCTCGGGAGGGCTGATCTGGAGTCCGTTCGGGGCTCCAAAAAGGGGGATTTGTCGTTGTCATCATCATCAACCATCCTCCATCACCAATTTCATGATGCTCACCGCCGTGCATGAGTAATTCCATCGTAGGCTTGATGGACAGTGATGGGTTGGATGAGATTTACCATGTAATCAAGTTAGTTTTGTTAGGGTTTGATCCCTAGTATCCACTATGCTCTGAGATTGATGTTGCTATGACTTTGCTATGCTTAATGCTTGTCACTAGGGCCCGAGTGCCATGATTTTAGATCTGAACCTATTATGTTTTCATGAATATATGTGAGTTCTTGATCCTATCTTACAAGTCTATGGTCACCTATTATGTGTTATGATCCGACAACCCCGAAGTGACAATAATCAGGATACTTCTCGGTGATGACCGTAGTTTGAGGAGTTCATGTATTCACTAAGTGTTAATGCTTTGGTCCGGTACTCTATTAAAAGGAGGCCTTGATATCCCTTAGTTTCCATTAGGATCCCACTGCCACGGGAGGGTAGGACAAAAGATGTCATGCAAGTTCTTTTCCATAAGCACGTATGACTATATTCGGAATACATGCCTACATTACATTGATGAACTGGAGCTAGTTCTGTGTCACCCTATGTTATAACTATTACATGAGGAATCGCATCCGACATAATTATCCATCACTGATCCAATGCCTACGAGCTTTTTCACATATTGTGCTTTGCTTATTTACTTTACCGTTGCTACTGTTACAATTACTACAAAACTGCTACCGTTACTTTTGCTACTGTTATCGTTACTTCCATACTACTTTGCTACTAAATACTTTGCTGCAGATACTAAGTTATCCATGTGTGGTTGAATTGACAACTCAACTGCTAATACTTGAGAATATTCTTTGGCTCCCGTTGTGTTGAATCAATAAATTTGGGTTGAATACTCTACCCTCAAAAATTGTTGCAATCCCCTATACTTGTGGGTTATCAATGTGCATTAATGTGAGGCGTTGCTATGGGTAGTGGCGGAGCTAGCATTTGAGAATAGGGTGGTCCATCCCCTAAAAAAATTCATAAGAAATATGAAACATGAATGTTCTAACTAATTACCAATATCACACAGAAATATCAATATGGTCTTATAAACACACTAAAATTCTCAATTACTACTATTTGGGCCAATAATGATGTGCAAAATTATGCATGTGTCCGGTTCATCTATTGGATGGCATAGCACATAAAACCCCTAAACCAGAAATTGTGAATCAAAAACTGGGTAGTTCATACCTTAAGTCAGAAATTCGGAAGTTCAGAAAAGACTATGTTGCTTCCGCCGGATTTGGGCACTCGGCGGGCAGGAGGACATCGCTATAGTCGTGCAGGACAGGGGCACACGCGCACGCAGCTCACATGGGGGCGGGAAAGGGAGAATGGATCCTCCTCGGCGGCTGGGCTCCAGCAGGTGACCGGCAAGGGCGGCGAGCCGGCGATGGTGGGGGCGTCCGACATTGGGACTCGGGAGTCAGGACGGGGCGGGTGATTGCCTGGCTCGATCTGGATGAGAGCGTGTTGTGTCTGCGCTTGGGCCAACAGGTAAGTGTTATTGGTCCAATTTTTCTTTCTGCCAAGTAACAGATCCATAGGCTGATTCAAAATCTCAGGGTGGGCCGAGGTCCACCCTGGGCATCCGGTAATGCATCTGGTGTTCCGCATAGTGATAACCCACAAGATAGGGGATCAATTGAATCCTCTTTCGATAAGTAAGAGTGTCGAACCCAACGAGAAGCTAAAGGTAGAACAAATATTCCCTCAAGTTCTATCGACCACCGATACAACTCTACGCACGCTTAACATTCGCTTTACCTAAAACAAGTATGAAACTAGTAGTACTTTGTAGTTGTAACGGGATAGGTTTGCAAGAATATAAAGAGCACGTAAGCATAAACTAGGGGCTTTTTAGATAAATAAGCAATAAAGCTAGTATAGCGAGTGTGGAAAAGTGGTGGTAGGAGTTGCGGAATTGTCCCTAAGCAATTGACTACTTTACTAGACCGATAGCAAGTTTTATGTGGGAAAGGCCACTGCTAGCATGTCATCCCTGACTTGGAATTCTAGGCACTTATGATTGGAACTATTAGCAAGCATCCGCAACTACTAACGTTCATTAAGGTAAAACCCAACCATAGCATTAAGATATATTGGTCCCCCTTCAATCCCGTATGCATCAATTTCTATGCTAGGTTGAAGCTTCTGTCACTCTTGCCCTCCAATATATAGTCCTATCAAAATACAACTAACCCTATGGTGTGATCCATGCGCGCGCTCATATGATGGGCACCAAAGGACAGCAACATAACCACAAACAAATTAAACCAATCATAGCAATTCACCAATTACCGGTAGGACAACGAAAATCTACTCAGACATCATAGGATGGCAACACATCATTGGATCATAATATGAAGCATAAAGCACCATGTTCAAGTAGAGGGTACAACGGGTTGCGGGAGAGTGGACCGCTGTAGGTAGATGGGGGAAGGTGATGGAGATGTTGGTGAAGATGACGGAGGTGTTGGTGTAGATCACGGTGATGATGATGGCCCCAGCGGTGTTCCGGCGCCACCGGGAGAGAGGGGGGAGCCCCCCTTCTTCTTCTTCTTCTTCCATTACCTTCTCCCTAGATGGGAGAAGGGTTTCCCCTCTGGTCCATGGTCTCCATGGCGTCGGAGGGGCGAGAGCCCCTTCGAGATTGGATCTGTCTCTCTGTCTCTCTCTGTTTCTGCGTTCCTAATTCTGCCCTTTCACCATTTCTTATATTCCCGGAGATCCATCACTCCGATTAGATTGAAACTTTGAACATGATTTTTTTTCAGATATTAGCTTTCTTGCGGCGAAAGAAGGGCAACAACCGCCTTACGGGGTGTCCACGAGGGTCAGGGGCGCGCCCACCCTCCTGGGGCATGCCCCCTGCCTCGTGGGCCCCTCGAGCATCGTCTCGCATTATTATTATATTTCCTTATTCATGATAATTGTCTATTGTTCATGCTATAATTGTATTAACTGGAAACCGTAATACATGTGTGAATACATAGACCACAACATGTCCCTAGTGAGCCTCTAGTTAACTAGCTCATTGATCAATAGATGGTTATGGTTTCCTGACCATGGACATAGGATGTCATTGATAACGGGATCACATCATTAGGAGAATGATGTGATGGACAAGACCCAATCCTAAGCATAGCACAAGATCGTATAGTCCGTTTGCTAAAAGCTTTTCTAATGTCAAGTATCATTTCCTTATACCATGAGATTGTGGAACTCCCGGATACCGTAGGAATGCTTTGGGTGTACCAAACGTCACAATGTAACTGGGTGGCTATAATGGTACACTACAGGTATATCCGAAAGTGTCTGTTGGGTTGGCACGAATCGAGACTGGGATTTTTCACTCTGTATGACGAAGAAATATCTCTGGGCCCACTCGGTAATGCATCATCATAATGAGCTCAATGTGACTAAGTAGTTGGTCACGGGATCATGCATTACGGAACAAGTAAAGTGACTTGCTGGTAACGAGATTGAATGAGGTATTGGGATACCGACGATTGAATCTCGGGCAAGTAACGTACTGATTGACAAAGGGAATTTTATACGGGATTGCTTGAATCCCCGACATCGTGGTTCATCCGATGAGATCATCGTGGAACATGTGGGAGCCAACATGGGTATCCAGATCCAACTGTTGGTTATTGGTCGAAGAGCTATCTCGGTCATGTCTGCATGATTCCCGAACCCATAGGGTCTACACACTTAAGGTTCGATGACGCTAGCGTTATAAGGGAAGTTTGTATGTGGTTACCAAATGTTGTTTGGAGTCCCGGATGAGATCCCGGATGTCACGAGGAGTTCCGGAATGGTCCGGAGGTAAAGCATAATATATAGGAAGTGAGGTTTTGGCCACCGGAAGTATTTTGGGCGTCACCGGTAATGTACCGGGACCACCGGAAGGGTTTCGGGGGGTCCACCGGGAGGGGCCACTAGCCCCGGAGGCTTGCATGGGCCAAGAGTGGGAAGGGACCAGCCCCTGAGTGGGCTGGTGCGCCTCCCACCAAGGCCCAAGGCGCAGCTAGGAGGGGAGAGGGGAAACCCTAGGCGCAGATGGGCCTAAAGGCCCACCATAGGGTGCGCCCCCCTCTCTCCCCCTCTTGGCCGCCCCCTCCAAGTCCCATCTAGGGATGCCGCACCCCTAGGGTGGGAACCCTAGATGGGGGCGCAGCCACCTCCCCTCCTATATATAGTGGGGATTTGGGGGCTGCTAGAGATACGACTCTCTCTCTCTCTCGACACAGCCTACCTCTCCACATCCTCGTTCCTCGTAGTGCTTGGCGAAGCCCTGTCGGAAACCATGCTACTCCACCACCACCACGCCGTCGTGCTGCTGATGCAGTTGTCTTCCCCAACCTCTCCCTCCTCCTTGCCGGATCAAGGCACGGGAGACGTCTTCAGGCTGCACGCGTGTTGAACGTGGAGGCGCCGTTGTTCGGTTCTTAGATCGGAATCAACCGCGATCTGAATCGCTGCGTGTACGACTCCTCCAACCGCGTTCTTGTAACGCTTCTGCATCGCGATCTTCAAGGGTATGAAGATACACTCCCCTCTCTCTTGTTGCTAGAATCTCCATAGATTGATCTTGGTGATGCGTAGAACATTTTGAATTTCTGCTACGTTCCCCAACAGTGGCATCATGAGCTAGGTCTATTGCGTAGATTCTATGCACGAGTAGAACACAAGTAGTTGTGGGCGTTGGTTTTGTTCAATATGCTTACCGTTACTAGTCCTATCTTGTTTTGATGGTATTGTGAGATGAAGCGGCCCGGACCGACCTTACACGTACACTTACGTGAGACAGGTTCCACCGACTTACATGCACTTGTTGCATAAGGTGGCTAGCGGGTGCCAGTCTCTCCCACTTTAGTCAGATCGGATTCGATGAAAAGGGTCCTTATGAAGGGTAAATAGCAATTGGCATATCACGTTGTGGTTTTGGCGTAGGTAAGAAACGTTCTTGCTAGAAACCTATAGCAGCCACGTAAAAACTTGCAACAACAATTAGAGGACGTCTAACTTGTTTTTCCAGCATATGTTGTGTGATGTGACATGGCCAAGAAGGATGTGATGAATGAAATATATGTGATGTATGAGATTGATCATGTTCTTGTAATAGGAATCACGACTTGCATGTCGATGAGTATGACAACCGGCAGGAGCCATAGGAGTTGTCTTAATTTATTGTATGACCTGCGTGTCATTGAATAACGCCATGTAATTTCTTTACTTCATTGCTAAACCGTTAGCCATAGTAGTAGAAGTAATAGTTGGCGAGACAACTTCATGGAGATCATGATGATGGAGATCATGGTGTCATGTCGGTTATGATGATGATCATGGAGCCCCGAAGATGGAGATCAAAAGGAGCAAAATGATATTGGCCATATCATGTCACTATTTGATTGCATGTGATGTTTATCATGTTTTTGCATCTTATTTGCTTAGAACGACGGTAGCATAAATAAGATGATCCCTCATAAAATTTCAGGAAAGTGTTCCCCCTAACTGTGCACCGTTGCGAAGGTTCGTTGTTCCGAAGCACCACGTGATGATCGGGTGTGATAGATTCTAACGTTCGCATACAACGGGTGTAAGCCAGATTTACACATGCAAAACACTTAGGTTGACTTGACGAGCCTAGCATGTACAGACATGGCCTCGGAACACAAGAGACCGAAAGGTCGAGCATGAGTCGTATAGTAGATACGATCAACATGAAGATGTTCACCGATGATGACTAGTCCGTCTCACGTGATGATCGGACATGGCCTAGTTGACTCGGATCATGTATCACTTAGATGACTAGAGGGATGTCTATCTGAGTGGGAGTTCATTAGATGAACTTAATTATCCTGAACGTAGTCAAAAGGTCTTTGCAAATTATGTCGTAGCTCATGTTTCAGTTCTATTGTTTTAGATATGTTCCTAGAGAGAATTTAGTTGAAAGTTGATAGTAGCAATTATGCGGATTGGGTCCGTAAACTGAGGATTGTCCTCATTGCTGCCCAGAAGGCTTGTGTCCTTAATGCACCACTCGGTGTGTTGAACCTTGAACGTCGTCTGTGGATGTTGCGAACATCTGACATACACGTTTTGATGACTACATGATAGTTCAGTAATGTTAAATGGTTTAGAATTGAGGCACCGAAGACGATTTTGAAATGTCGCGGAACATATGAGATGTTCCAAGGGTTGAAATTGGGATTTCAAGCTCGTGCCCACGTCAAGAGGTATGAGACCTCCGACGAGTTTTCTAGCCTACAAACTAAGGGAGAAGATCTTAGTCGTTGAGCATGTGCTTAGATTGTCTGAGTACTACAATCACTTGAATCGAGTGGGAGTTAATCTTCTAGATGAGATACTGATGTTTCTCCAAAGTCACTGCCACCAAGCTACTAGAGCTTCGTGATGAACTATAACATATCAAGGATAGATATGATGATCCTTGAGCTATTCGCGATGTTTGACACCGCGAAAGTAGAAATCAAGAAGGAGCATCAATTGTTGATGGTTAGTGAAACCACTAGTTTCAAAGAGGGCAAGGGCAAGAAGGGATACTTCATGAAACGGCAAATCAGTTGCTCCTCTAGTGAAGAAACCCAAGGTTGAACCCAAACCCGAGACTAAGTGCTTCTGTAATAAGGGGAATGGTCACTGGAGCAGAATTACCCTAGATACTTGGTAGATAAAAAGGCAGGCAAGGTCGACAGAAGTATATTAGATATACATTATATTATGTGTACTCTACTAGTACTCCTAGTAGCACCATGGTAATAGATACCGGTTCGGTTGCTAAGTGTTAGTAACTCGAAATAAAAGGCTACGGAATAAACGGAGACTAGCTAAAGGCGAGGTGACAATATGTGTTAGAAGTATTTCCAAGGTTGATGTGATCAAACATCGCACGCTCCCTCTACCATCAGGGTCAGTGTTAAACCTAAATAATTGCTATTTGGTGTTTGCGTTGAGCATATACATGATTGGATTATGTCCATCGCAATACGGTTATTCATTTAAGGAGAATAATGGTTACTCTATTTATTTGAATAATACCTTCAATGGTCTTGCACCTAAAATGAATGGTTTATTGAATCTCGATCATAGTGATACACATGTTCATGCCAGAAGATATAAGATAGTAATGATAGTACCACCTACTTGTGGCACTACCATGTAAGTCATATTGGTATAAAACGCATGAAGAAGCTCCATGTTGATGGATCTTTGGACTCACTCGTTTTTGAAAAGTTTGAGACATGTGAACCATGTCTATTCGTATGTATGCATGAAGAAACTCCATGCAGATGGATCATTTGGACTCACTTGATTTTGAATCACTTGAGACATGCAAATCATACCACATGGGCAAGATGACTGAAAAGCCTCGTTTTCAGTAAGATGGAACAAGAAAGCAACTTGTTGGAAGTAATACATTTTGATGTGTGCAGTCCAATGAGTGCTGAGGCACGCAGTGGATATCGTTATGTTCTTACTTCACAGATGATTTGAGTAGATGATGAGTATATTTACTTGATGAAACACAAGTCTGAATTATTGAAAGGTTCAAGTAATTTCAGAGTGAAGTTGAAGATCTTTGTGGCAAGAGGATAAAATGTCTATGATATGATCATAGAGATGAATATCTGCATTGCGAGTTTGGTACACAATTAAGACATTGTGGAAATTGTTTCACAACTAACACCGCCTGGAACACCATAGTGTGATGGTGTGTCCGAACATCATAGATGCACCCTATTGGATATGGGGCATACCATGATGTCTCTTATCGAATTACTACTATCGTTCATGGGTTAGGCATTAGAGACAACCGCATTCACTTTAAATAGGGCACCACGTAATTCCTTTGAGATGACACCGTATGAACTATGGTTTGGAGAAACCTAAGCTGTCGTTTCTTGAAAGTTTGGGCCTACGACGCTTATGTGAAAAAGTTTCATCCTGATAAGCTCAAACCCAAAGCGGATAAATACATCTTCATAGGACACCCAAAACAGTTGGGTATACCTCATATTTCAGATCCAGAAGCAAAAGTGATTGTTTCTAGAAACGGCTCCTTTCTCGAGAAAAAGTTTCTCTCGAAGGAAGTGAGTGGGAGGATGGTGGAGACTTGATATGGTTATTGAACCGTCACTACAACTAGTGTGTAGCGGGGCACAGGAAGTTGTTCCTATGGCGCCTACACCAGTTGAAGTGGAAGCTGATGATAGTGATCATGGAACTTCGGATCAAGTCACTACCAAACCTTATAGGTCGACAAGGATGCGTACTACTTAAGAGTGGTATGTAATCCTGTCTTGGAGGTCATGTTGCTAGACAACAATGAACCTACGAGCTATGGAGAAGCGATGGTGGGCCCGGATTCCGACAAATGGCTCGAGGCCATAAAATCCGAGAGAGGATCCATGTATAAAACAAAGTGTAGACTTTGGAAGAACTACTCGATGGTCGTAAAGCTGTTCAGTACAGATGGATTTTAAAAGGAAGATGGACAATAATGGTAAGTGTCACCATTAAGAAAGCTCGACTTGTCGCTAAGACATTTTCCGACAAGTTCAAGGAGTTGACTACGATGAGACTTTATCACTCGTAGCGATGCTAAGAGTCTATTGGAATTATATTAGCAGTTACTGCATTATTTATGAAATCTTGCAGATAGGGTGTCAAAACATTGTTTCCTCGGCGATTTTCTTGAGGAAAGGTTGTATGTGATACAACCAGAAGGTTTTGTCAATCCTGAAAGATGCTAACAAGTATGCAAAGCTCCAATAATCCTTCTAAGGACTGGGGTAAGCATCTCGGAGATGGAATATACGCTTTGATGAGATGATCAAAGATTTTGGGTTTATACAAAGTTTATGAGAAACTTGTATTTCAAAAGAAGTGAGTGGGAGCACTATAGATTTTCTGATGAGTATATGTTGTTAACATATTGTTGATCAGAAATGCTGTAGAATTTCTGGAAAGCATATAGGGTTATTTGAAAAGTGTTTTTCAATGGAAAACCTGGATTAAGCTACTTGAACATTGAGCATCAAGATCTATAAGGATAGATCAAAAACGCTTAATAGTACTTTCAAATGAATACATACCGTGACAAGATTTTGAAGGAATTCAAAATAGATCAGCAAAGAAGGAGTTCTTGGTTGTGTTATAAGGAGTGAGTATTGAGAAAGACTCAAGACTTGACCATGGCAGAAGAGAGAGAAAGGACGAAGGTCGTCCCCTATGCTTTAGACGTAGGCTCTACAGTATGCTATGCCGTGTACCACACCTGAAGTGTGCCTTGCCATGAGTCAGTCAAGGGGTACAAGAGTGATCCACGAATGGATCACATGACAGCGGTCAAACTTAACCTTAGTAACTAGTGGACTAAGGAATTTTCTCGATTATGGAGGTGGTAAAGGAGTTTGTCGTAAAGGGTTACGTCGATGCAAACTTTCACACTAATCCGGATGACTCTGAGTAGTAAATCGGATTCGTATTGTAGAGCAGTTATTTGGAATAGCTCCAAGTAGCGCCTGGTAGGTGCATCTACAAGATGACATAGATATTTGTAAAGAACACACAGATCGGAAAGGTTCAGACCCGTTGACTAATAAACCTCTCTCACAAGCGAGATATGATCAAACACCATGGGTGTTGGATTCAATACAATCACATAATGTTGTGATTTAGATTACTGAATCTAGTGCAAGTGGGAGACTGTTGGAAATATGCCCTAGAGGCAATAATAAATTGGTTATTATTATATTTCCTTGTTCATGATAATTGTCTATTGTTCATGCTATAATTGTATTAATTGGACACTGTAATACATGTGTGAATACATAGACCACAACATGTCCCTAGTGAGCCTCTAGTTAACTAGCTCGTTGATCAATAGTGAGCCTCTAGTTAACTAGCTCGTTGATCAATAGATGGTTATGGTTTCCTTACCACGGACATAGGATGTCATTTATAACGGGATCACATCATTAGGAGAATGATGTGATGGGCAAGACCCAATCCTAAGCATAGCACAAGATCGTATAGTCCGTTTGCTAAAAGCTTTTCTAATGTCAAGTATCATTTCCTTAGACCATGAGATTGTGAAACTCCCAGATACCGTAGGAATGCTTTGGATGTACCAAACGTCACAACGTAACTGGGTGGCTATAAAGGTACACTACAGGTATCTCCGAAAGTGTCTGTTGGGTTGGCACGAATCGAGACTGGGATTTGTCACTCCGTATGACGAAGAGGTATCTGTGGGCCCACTCGGTAATACATCATCATAATGATCTCAGTGTGACTAAGTAGTTGGCCACGGGATCATGCATTACGGAACGAGTAAAGTGACTTGCTGGTAACAAGATTGAACGAGGTATTGGGATACCGACGATCGAATCTCGGGCAAGTAACATATCGATTGACAAAGGGAATTGTATACGAGATTGCTTGAATCCCCGACATCGTGGTTCATCCGATGAGATCATTGTGGAACATGTGGGATCCAACATGGGTATCCAGATCCCGCTGTTGGTTATTGGCTGGAGAGCTATCTCAGTCATGTCTGCATGATTCCCGAACCTGTAGGGTCCACACACTTAAGGTTCGATGACGCTAGGGTTATAAGGGAAGTTTGTATGTGGTTACCGAATGTTGTTTGGAGTCCCGGATGAGATCCCGCATGTCACAAGGAGTTTCGGAATGGTTCGGAGGTAAATAATAATATATAGGAAGTGAGGTTTTGGCCACCGGAAGTATTTCGGGCGTCACCGATAATGTACCGGGACCACCGAAAGGGTTTCGGGGGGTCCACCGGGAGGGGCCACTAGCCCCGGAGGCTTGCATGGGCCAAGAGTGGGAAGGGACCAGCCCCTGAGTGGGCCGGTGCACCTCCCACCAAGGCCCAAGGCGCAGCTAGGAGGGAGAGGGGAAACCCTAGGCGCAGATGGGCCTAAAGGCCCACCCTAGGGCGCCCCCCTCTCTCCCCCTCTTGGCCGCCCCCTCCAAGTCCCATCTAGGGTTGCCGCACCCCTAGCATGGAAACCCTAGATGGGGGTGCAGCCACCTCCCCTCCTCCTATATATAGTGGGGGTTTTGGGGCTGCCAGAGATACGACTCTCTCTCTCTCTCTCTCTCTCTCTCTCTCTCTCTCTCTCTCTCTCTCTCTCTGCGCAGCCCTACCTCTCCACATCCTCGTTCCTCGTAGTGCTTGGCGAAGCCCTGCCGGAAACCATGTTGCTCCACCACCACCACGCCGTCGTGCTGCTGATGGAGTTGTCTTCCCCAACCTCTCCCTCCTCCTTGCTGGATCAAGGCACGAGAGACGTCTCCGGGCTACACGTGTGTTGAACGTGGAGGCGCCGTTGTTCGGTGCTTAGATCAAAATCAACCGCGATCTAAATCGCTGGGTGTACGACTCCTCCAACCGCGTTCTTGTAACGCTTCCACATCGCGATCTTCAAGGGTATGAAGATACACTCCCCTCTCTCTTGTTGCTAGAATCTCCATAGATTGATCTTGGTGATGCGTAGAAAATTTTGAATTTCTGCTACGTTCCCCAACAGAAAGAAGGGCAACAACTGCCTTACGGGGTGTCCACGAGGGTCAGGGGCGCGCCCACCCCCCTGGAGCACGCCCCCTGCCTTGTGGGCCCCTCGAGCATCGTCTCGCATTGATTCCACTTCCCAAAATTCATAAATATTCCAAAAATAATCTCCGTTAGTTTTTATCCCGTTTGGACTCCGTTTGATATGGGTTTTCCGTGAAACAAAAAACATGCAACAAACAGGAACTGGCACTGGGCACTGGATCAATATGTTAGTGTTAGTCCCAAAAATAGTATAAAAAGTTGCCAAAAGTATGTAAGAGTTGTAGAATATTGGCATGGAACAATCAAAAATTATAGATACGATGGAGACGTATCAGCATCCCCAAGCTTAATTCCTGCTTGTCCTCGAGTAGGTAAATGATAAAAAAGATAATTTTTGATGTGGAATGCTACCTAGCATAATCTTGAACATGTAATATAATCATGGCATGAATATTAAGACACGAGTGATTCAAAGCCATAGTCTATCATTTGACATAGAAGAATTTAATACTCGGGCATCCCAACAAGCAATCTTGTCTTTCAAAATATCAATGCTAAAGAATGCTATCCCTACAAAATCATATAGTCTTGTATGCTCCCTTTTCTTAACACAAGGTACCCCTCATGCCCATCCTGGTGTCAGCCAAGCAATTGGTTCATACTTTTTAACGCGCTTCAGCTTTTTCAACCCTCACGCAATACATGAGTGCAAGCCATGGATATAGCACTACAGGTGGAATAGAGTATGATGGTGGAGGTTGTGTGGAGAAGACAAAAAGGGAGAAAGTCTCACATCGACGCGGCTAATCAACGGGCTATGGAGATGCCCATCAATTGATGTCAATGTGAGGAGTAGGGATTGCCATGCAACGGATGCACTGGAGCTATAAGTGTATGAAAGCTCAAACTGAAACTAAGTGGGTGTGCATACAACTTGCTTGCTCATGAAGACCTCGGGCATTTGAGGAAGCCCATCATCGGAATATACAAGCCAAATTCTATAATGAAAATTCCCACCAGTATATGAAAATGATAACTCAAGAGACTCTCTATATGAAGAACATGGTGCTACTCTGAAGCACAAGTGTGGTAAAAGGATAGTAACATTGCCCCTTCTCTCTTTTTATCTCATTTTTTTGTTTTCTCTTTTTTTTTGTAGGTTTCTTTGGCCTCTCTCTTCCTTTTTTAGGGCTTCTTTGGCCACTTTTATTTTGATAACCTCACATGGGACAATGTTCTAATAATGATTATCATCACATTTTTATTTACTTACAACTCAATATTACAACTCGATACTAGAACAAAGATATGACTCTATATGAATGCCTCCTGCGGTGTACCGGGATGTGCAATGATCTAGCGTAGCAATGACATCAAAAGATGGACAAGCCATGAAAACATCATGCAAAGCAATATGACAATAAATGTGCAAGTCATGTATATGATGATGATGGAAGTTGCATGGTAATATATCTCGGAATGGCTATGGAAATGCCATAATAGGTAGGTATGGTGGCTGTTTTGAGGAAGATATAAGGAGGCTTATGTATGATAGAGCGTATCATATCACAGGGTTTGGATGCACCGGCGAAGTTTGCACCAACTCTCGAGGTGAGAAAGGGCAATGCACGGTACCGAAGAGGCTAGCAATGATGGAAGGGTAAGAGTGTGTATAATCCATGGACTCACATTAGTCATAAAGAACTCATATACGTATTGTAAAAGTTTATTGGCCCTCGAAGCAAATTACTACTACGCATGCTCCTAGGGGGAGTTTGGTAGGAGTTAACCATCGCACGCCCCCGACCTTCACGCAAAGATAAACAATCAAAATACAATGCGCGCCAATTTGGTTACATAGTTAGGAGACCATATGTGCATGCTTCGGGAATCACAAACCTTAACACCAATGTTCTTACTAAACACAACCATTTACTAGAACCTCCCACATATTATCATCTCTATATCACAAAACTATTGCAAGGAATCAAACATATCATATTCAGTGATCTACAAGTTTTATGTAGGATTTTATGACTAACCATGTGAATGACCAATTCCTGTCATCTCTCTAAATAGATATAAGTGAAGCAAGAGATTTTAATTCTTTCTACAAAAGATATGCCCACGACAAATGTAAGTGAAGCAAAAGAGCATTCTACAAATGGCGGTTTTCTATGTGAAGAGAAAGAAGCAATCCAAACTTCAAAAGATATAAGTCAAGCACATGAAGCATTCTATAAAGCCATACTCAAAAGATATAAGTGAAGTGCAATGAGCATTCTATAAATCAACCGAGGACTGTCTCATACCAGCATGGTGCATAAAATAAAAATGAAAACTAAATGCAAAAGACGCTCCAAGATTTGCACATATCGCATGAATGAAATGAATCCGAAAACATACCGATACTTGTTGAAGAAAGATGGGATGCCTTCTGGGGCATCCCCAAGCTTAGATGCTTGAGTCTCCTTGAATATTTACTTGGGGTGCCTTGAGCATCCCCAAGCTTGATCTCTTGCCTCTCCTCCTTTTCCTCATATCGAGACCTCCTCGATCTTCGAACACTTCATCCACACGAAACTTCAACAAAAAACTTGGCAAGATCCGTTAGTATAATAAAGCAAATCACTAATCTAAGTACTGCTGCAAACCAATTCATATTTTGTTTTTGCATCGTAGCTACTGTAATATAACTTTTCCATGGCTTAATCCACTGATAGAAATTGATAGTTTGATCAAAACAAGCAAACTATGCATCAAAAAACAGAATATGTCTTAAACAGGACAGTCTGTAGTAATCTGAACATTCACCATACTTCTGGTACTCCATAAATTCTTCCAAAATTATGAAAAATAAACAATTTATATATAAAGACAGTGCAAAAAGTTTCAGAACCATTTGACGTTCCAGTAAAAAATGTAAAATCGCGCATTACAGCCAAAGTTTCTGTCCTGCACCGCACAAGCCAACAAGCATTGTAAACATCCTAAAGGCAAACCTTGGCACATTATTTTTATAATACAATGGAATTGTACAAGGGGATAATTATTTTTGTTGAAAAGTTTCTTTAATTAAGATTAAAAAAGTTTCCGTGAGCATGAACAAAGTTCAAGGAGCTCCCCCACTTCAACAATGCTTGTCTTTCTCAATTTCACTTTCCTTTTTGAAAAGTTTTGGGTTCCCCTATATATTTTTTGTTTTTAAACTTTATGAAAGCACACAACAGAAATAAATGACTCTCTAAAACTTCCGGGTTGTCTCCCTGGCAGTGCTTTCTTTAAAGCCATTAAGCTAGGCATATAGTGCTCAAGTAATGAATCCACCCGGATCCCAAGGTATATCAAAGCTAATTTTAATTAACAATGATTTGTAATTTAGTGAGCACAAAGTAACATATATCAATCAACAACGAAGTCTAACTCTCTTTCTATGCATCGACATGTCATAAAAGAACAATTCATGCACACAAAGTAAAGGCCAATGCATAGTATAGACATTTTCTTGCAATTTTATCATATTGAAAACATGGAGAGGCGGAGATGTAGTTCCTCTCTCATAATAATTGGAAGTAGGAGCATCAAGCACATGCATATTATATTCATCAAAATCATCATGTGTAGTAGTAAAACGCAACCCATCAATATAATCATTAATAAGGGTAAACTTCTCTAATATAGTGTAGTTTGGAGAATTCAAAAAGATAATAAGACTAGCATGTGTGGGTGCAATAGAAACAATTTCATGTTTAACATAAGGAACTATAGCAAGTTCATCTCCATAAGCATAATTCATATTGGCATCTCGGCCACAAGCATAGCAAGCATCATAAAAAAGGGATATTTCAAAAGAATCAACGGGATCATAACAATCATTATAGCAATCATCCTTCGGTAAGCATGAAGGGAAATTAAACAATGTATGAGTTGAAGAGTTACTCTCATTAGAAGGTGGGCACGGGTAGCTAATCCGCTCTTCCTCCTTTTGTTCTTCGCTCTCCTCATCATCTTTTTCATCCAATGAGCTCACAGTTTCATCAATTTCTTCCTCCATAGATTCCTGCAAAACATTAGTCTCTTCTTGGACAACGGATACTTCCTCAATAAATGCGTCAATATCGGAATTATATTCATAATTCTCATAACAATATTTAAGTATAGCAAAATTTTCAGATCTGTAAACAGCATCATCAAGATTTTCACATGTTTTAAACAAAGATTCAATTTCATAAGCGCCCATAAAAGCAACAAATTCTTCTATTTGTTCCACATCATAGTAATCATAAATACCATTAGCATAAGAAGTCAAGGTTTCATTATCATTAAATTTGCATGAAAGGGAAGGTGTGGAGCCTCCATCCTAGAGCAATAAGTATAATCATATCTCAAGCATAGTTGCCTAGCATACCAATACAACATATAAATTTGATCTCATAATAGTTTCCCTTTTGTGTCAAGCGATAATCCCTAAAGTATTCACGTTGATCCAATGTGTCTCCCATTATATAATTGAATGGGGTTTTCTCAGGATTATCAGAGTAGTACATAATATCTTTCACATAATGAGCATCGAGGGTTTTAGGAGGTTCCCCATCTCCATGAGTAGCAATTACACCTAATTTTTTGGTATTTCTTGTTCCATATCCATAACTAAAGATAGAGAACAACTTAGAACAGGAAATAAAAACTACTTAGTGACAAAGCAAACAAGCACACATGAGAATATTCACCCCATGCTATAACTCCCCAGCAACAGCGCCAGAAAAAGGACTTGATAACCCACAAGTATAGGTGAAAGATCGTGGATGTCGCCTAGAGGGGGGGAATAGGCGTTTTAAAATAGTTACGATTTAGGCTTGAACAAATGCAGAATAAACCTAACGGTTAATTTGTCAAGCACAAAACCTACAATAACTAGGCTCACCTATGTGCACCAACAACTTATGCTAAGCAAGATAAGCAACTATGTGATAGCAAGATATATGACAAGAACAATATGGCTATCACAAAGTAAAGTGCATAAGTAAAGGGCTCGGGTAAGAGATAACCGAGGCACGCGGAGACGATGATGTATCCCGAAGTTCACACCCTTGCGGATGCTAATCTCCGTTTGGAGCGGTGTGGAGGCACAATGCTCCCCAAGAAGCCACTAGGGCCACTGTAATCTCCTCACGCCCTCGCACAATGCAAGATGTCGTGATTCCACTAAGGGACCCTTGAGGGCGGTCACCGAACCCGTACAAATGGCAACCCTTGGGGGCGGTCACCGAACCCGTACACTTTGGCAACCCTTGGGGGCGGTCACCAGAACCCGTCAAATTGCCCGGGGCGATCTCCACAACCTAATTGGAGACCCCGACGCTTGCTCGGAGCTTTACACCACAACGATTGAGCTCCGAACACCACCAACCGTCTAGGGCGCCCAAGCACCCAAGAGGAACACGCTCAAGGGCACCAAGCACCCAAGAGTAATAAGCTTCTCAACTTGTAACTTCCACGTATCACGTGGAGAACTCAAACTGATGCACCAAATGCAATGGCAAGGGCACACGGAGTGCCCAAGTCCTTCTCTCCCAAATCCCACCAAAGCAACTAATGCTAGGGAGGAAAATGAGAGGAAGAACGAAAGAAGATCACGAAGAACTCCAAGATCTAGATCCAAGGGGTTCCCCTCACTTAGAGGAGAAAGTGATTGGTGGAAACGTGGATCTAGATCTCCTCTCTCTTTTCCCTCAAGAACTAGCAAGAATCATTGGAGGGATTGAGAGTTAGAAAGCTTGAAGAAGGTCAACAATGGGGGAAGAATACGAGCTCAAAGGATAAGGTTGAATGGGGAAGAAGACCCCCTTTTATAGGAGCTCCCGAATCCAACCGTTATGCTCACAGCCCGCACAGAGCGGTACTACCGCTCCAAGGAGCGGTACTACCGCTAGGGTGGTAGTACCCCTTCGAAACACAACAGCGAGGAGGCAAAAAGGCTAGAAGAACTGTTGAAGCGGTAGTACCGCTCGTCCTCACGGTACTACCGCTCGACCTCACGGTACTACTGCTTGCGAGCGGTACTAAAAAAATACTTCTGTTCCTACTTCCGCTGAGCAAAACACGAGATTTTGGTCCAGAGCGGTACTACCGCTTAGGAGCCGTGGTAGTACTGCTCTGGTGCGGTACTACCGCTCAGGAGCCGCGGTAGTACCGCTCTGGAGCGGTAGTAAAAAATTACATCCGCTCTAGTCGCGGTAGTACCGCTGCAGCCTTTACCAAAACAGCCACAACTTTTGCAAACGGACTCCGAATTCAACGAAACCAAGTTTGTTGGAAAGCTAACGACATGGGATAACACAATCTTGATAGAAATGTCAAGAATAAGCAAATGATAAAAGTCTCAAAAGAAAATGGTGAGAACCCTTCATCGGATAAGACCGGTAAAACCTCCAACACCGAAAACATCATAGAAGACGCATGTGAACTCCGTTTTCGATGAACTCAAGCTTGTCATCAAGATGACCATAAGCTATAAGACTCACAAAGATAACCCAACAAGAACCAAGAAACATGATGCAAGTATGCAATGGTTTGGGCTCTCTACTAACGATACAATCAAGCTACCAACTTGAGAGCCCCCCATCAAACGATCCTATAACTCGGTCTCCCAACTACCACTACGAGACCGGTAAAATAGAAAACCTATCAAGGGAAAACCTTTGCCTTGCACATGGTCCACTTGAGCTAGATGAATACGATCTTGACTCCCTCAATTTGGACCACCTTTCTTGATTCCATTGGCTCGATGAAGACTAGATGATTGCTCCCCCATAGTCCACTATGGGTGAGCCACTCTTAGGCACATCTTCAAAAGTCCATTGACACCACAATGGATGGCAAGATTCAAGCATTTGATCTCTTCGTGATGCTCCACTTGAACTTGCACACGGCAATCTTGATGACGATCACCACTTGATGTCATCCTTTCCATGGGTTGTATGATATCTGCCTCTTGATGCAAGCCCATGGACACGTACCTAACCCCACATAGAACTCTCACATAGACCATGGGTTAGTACACAAAGTGCAATGGACAATGCTTACCATACCATGGGATCACTTGATTCCTCTCGGTACATCTTCTACGCTTTTTGAGTTGATCAACTTGATTCACTCTTGACTTAGTCTTGATCAACCTTGAATATTTCCAACTCTCTTCATTTGGATGATGTCTTGAAGGTAAACATGAATGATCACACAATCTTCTTCTTTAAGACATGCTTGCAATAAGGTCAACACTCACATGACCAATCTTTGGATAATTCCTTAATAGCACCTTGGTCAACTCATAAACTCCTTGAAACCAACACATGGACTTCAAGAAAAGCCTATGGACAAATCCTTCAAATATAACTCAAGACAACCATTAGTCCATAGGGATCGTCATCAATTACCAAAACCAAACATGGGAGCACCGCATGTTCTTTCAATCTCCCCCATTTTGGTAATTGATGACAATCACTTTCAAGAGAGTTATATAAGGAATTATGCTTCACTATGCAATGCAACAACCAATAGTGCATGCATATGAGATGCAAATGCTAAGGAACAAAACCAAAGCAAGAAGAGATAACTCTCTAAACTTCTCAACAAAACTCTCTGAAACTTCTCCCCATTGGCATCGATTGCCAAAATGGGTGAAAAGCTATAAATTGTGGTCCTCCATAAATTGTGTATTTTTTCACAAGAAAGTGGAATGCAATACACATATCCAACGGTAAATACTTGGAGGAACACAAACTATATTGAGGCACAAAGATTGCTAAAGAATGATATGCCACAAGGACATAACAAAGAGAGACACAAGCAATCAAGAAATCAAAAGATACCAATTGAAGCAAGCAATCAAAGGATATCAATTGAAACAACTAGACCAAAGATCCTACGAGCCACATGAATAAAGGATATTATGATATTGGCAAAGGAGTGTTCTAAAGAAACTAGAGAAGCTCCCCGTGATTTGTGCACACATAAGAATATCTATCTATTATATAATTAAGCCATCATGTTCGTCCACATATGCTAATATTATTTACACCATTTGATCAAGAAAATAATGGCTAAGATTTAAAGGATTTTACGTAACATATTAACATGGATGTCTCAATATATTGAACTGCCATGTTGTCACGTGTATACATGCTTATGCACGGCAAGACTTGCATCTGATGTAATTACGCTAGGCTAGCAAGAGTCATCATTAACTAAAAAAAGCTAGCAAGAGTCATGACCATGTACGAGAAAAGGAGTCGGACCCAAGCTCGCGTACGTCTACGAGTCAGCGAAGGAGTCCAAGATTTATCAATTCCCACGCGAACTAAGCAACCTTTAATTTCCTTTTTCTATTTATTAAGCATCAAAGTATTATATATTTCTTCTTTTAAATTTGCAAATTATTTTTAACTTCCTTAACATCCAACATATTTCTAGAAAAAAATTGTCGTCAGATAATCTACACAATACTAATCCATTCTTCTCAGGATACATTAGTAAAATTGTTAGATCATAGTCTCATGGAACAAGAGGTATGGTTACACGCTCATCCCTTCTGCTTATATCACACAATCATCATTCAACATTAATTTTACAATATGACATTCAACTCTTCAGTCTGACCCATGATGCACTTTCTCAATAGCTCTTTTTTCAAGATGTTAGGACAATCAAACACACAAGACGGTTGAATAGCTCTTTTGTCAAGATGTTAGGACAATCAAACACACAAGATGGTTGACAAATCGAAGGCATGGAAACAACTCCATCAACTTGCATCCAATATACACCCATGATGCCCAAATGATCGTAAGGCACAAAGAACGTCCAACAAACTGAAGACACGACATCAACACCATCAACCTCGGGTAATATCCTCATGCAGTTCTTCTTGTGTGTCAGCATTTGATCTCAGCTCAACCTTGCTTCTAATCTTCAATGTCAAAACTCTTCTAAGACTGAACTGTACACCATGATTTTTCTATGCATCTACACACTGCCATGACAGTAGTGTGAAAGCTACAAAAAGAACAACACTACTGAACACTTACACCATCAACCTCGGGTAATATCCTCATGCAGTTCTTCGTGTGTGTCAGCATTTGATCTCAGCTCAACCTTGCTTCTAATCTTCAATGTCAAAACTCTTCTGAGACTGAACTGTACACCATGATTTTTCTATGCATCTACACATTGCCATGACAGTAGTGTGAAAGCTACAAAAAGAACAACACTACTGAACACTTACTGATTTATAGTGCCATACCGGATAACAATATTGATCTCCAGATGTACTCTATGTGACACCTGATCTCAGCTCAACCATGCTTCTAATCTTCAATGTCAAAACTCTTCTGAGACTGAACTGTACACCATGATTTTTCTATGCA
This sequence comes from Triticum dicoccoides, assembly GCF_002162155.2. Lineage (NCBI taxonomy): Eukaryota > Viridiplantae > Streptophyta > Magnoliopsida > Poales > Poaceae > Triticum > Triticum dicoccoides. Next base: position 626,298,803 of record NC_041385.1, read on the forward strand.
TCTACACACTGCCATGACAGTAGTGTGAAAGCTACAAAAAGAACAACACTACTGAACACTTACTGATTTATAGTGCCATACCGGATAACAATATTGATCTCCAGATGCACTCTATGTGACACCTCCATTATTAGTCTCTATCCAAATGCACATACATGTCTGCAGTGGCAAAACACTATGAAGAAAACTCTATATGTCACTGACGAAATCAAATTTGCAGAGATGACAGTCCAACATACGTCAGCACTATCAGCTCACCATACAAAAAGAAAGAAAGAAAAAACTCTAAACTCAAGGAGCACAAAGCGGACAAGGACTGCAAAGGGAAGAAGAAATATGAACACAGAGGCTCCTAAACAATTGATAAAGGATGCTAAAGAAGATAAGGAATTGAAGCATGCAAGAAGCGAAAGCAACAAAGTTAACATTAGAGTCAATGTTGGAGACAACAACAAAACCACAACCTCAACAAGTACTAATAGAAAGGCATGTAACTTCGGAAGGCCAACATACAAATGCTAATATTGAAAATCATTGCTATGGTGTGAAGAAAGATTAAATTCAACAAAGAAACTACGACACCCTCTTTTGGAATATGCTGCAAACAGGGAAAAATTAATCCGCCACCACTGAGCCTCCACCATACCTCAGAAACCTCTTTAGAAGAGCACAAAGCGGACAAGAACTACAAAGGGAAGAAGAAATATGAACACAGAGGCTCCTAAACAATTGAGAAAGAATGCTAAAGAAGATAAGGAATTGAAGCGTGCAAGAAGCGAAAGCAACAAAATTAACATTAGAGTCAATGTTGGAGACAACAACAAAACCACAACCTCAACAAGTACTAATAGAAAGGCATGTAACTTCGGAAGGCCAACATACAAATGCTAATATTGCAAATCATTGCTATGGCGTGAAGAAAGATTAAATTCAACAAAGGAACTACGACACCCTCTTTTGGAATATGCTGCAAACAGGGAAAATTACTCTGCCACCACTGAGCCTCCACCATACCTCAGAAACCTCTTAAGAAGTGAAGGGCAGGATTATAAGGCCATACAACTCAATGGTGTCATTCACATCGATGGGAGGAGTTGTGGACAAGGAAATAAACACTTAGAAAGGACATTCTATTTTTCGTTTGCATGGATAGAACTACCACCATATCGGAACTCTTTTACCTGAAGGTGCAGATAAACCTCGGTTCACATAGTTGTACATCTATAATAACGTAAATGAGGTGGCAAACAGGATAAGTGCGTCAAGATGCAATGATAATAAATCAACAGTGGACCCCCAACATCGTCAAAGAACTGCAAATAATGCTCATCAACAACATCCTTGCAAAACAAGCTAGGAATATATTTGCCTAAGCAAGCATTCTGCCATGGACAACTGTATGTGGCATTATAAAGAGTGATAAACAAGGAACGATTGAAGGTGTTGATCAATGACAAAGAGTGTGAAACTGAAGGTGCCGCAAAGAATATTGTTTATAAAGGTATATTCTAATTTACAATGTGGTTCATCAAGTCAACAAAACTAGAATTTTGCATAGGCAATGCATGTGCAATTACATAGAGTCGAAGACAACCTAAGCATATATATACATGTCTGATCTTTCCACAAAATATTACTTTTTTGTTTATTAGTTATTTATTATCCCTGAATATTTTTATCTCTCTTCTATCATCATTTAAAAAAATTGAAGCATGGATATTTTCACATAGCTACATACTCCATCCGTTTCGAAATATAAGCCTTTTTAGAGATTTCAATATAGATTACATACAGATTTATATAGACATATTTTAGAGTGTAGATTCACTCATTTTGCTCCGTATGTAGTCCGTATTGGAACCTCTAAAAAAATATTTAGGAATGGAGGGAGTACTATATTTGATCGTTCTAGAGAAAGTTCACAGATAAATTCCACCTAAATAGCGGTTACTAATATCTCTCGCACTAACACTCTCATCACTCTCACGAATAGTGTCTCTAAAAAATAGGCATCAACATAGCCTCCTCAACCGAAAAAGTGTATGTGTATTCACGTATATAAATGTTAACAACTATAGACAAGACAATGAGTTATTGAAAGATTATAGGTGTTATAGGTAGTAGGCAAAACAATGAAGTATTGAGCACCTTTTGCTATACGGAACTTCATATAATTAATACAGATGTGTTGAAGAGACAATCTAAGTTGAAGAGATGATCTAAGTTGGGCAGAATGTCAACTGAAAAAAAGTTAATTCCCCAAAACAACGCAAGGTAAGTAAAAAAGGCAGGGGGATATGAGCAACTCTAACATAAACTGAGGCAAGTCTTCGCTCGCTTGATCCTAAAAAAACTCCACGCGCATATTGGTCACCACTCTGCATTTGCCCTTCCCAGCTTCTAAGTAGTGCCTCACCAGAGAACACCCTCTCCATCTGGCGAGCATGAAAAATTATGAGTAAGAAGAAACCGTAACAAACAACAACAACAAAGCCTTTAGTCCCAAACAAGTTGGGGTAGGCTAGAGGTGAAACCCATAAGATCTCGCAACCAACTCATGGCTCTGGCACATGGATAGCAAGCTTCCACGTACCCATGTCCATAGCTAGCTCTTTGTCGATACTCCAATCCTTCAGGTCTCTCTTAACGGACTCCTCCCATGTCAAAATCGGTCGACCCCGCCCTCTCTTGACATTCTCCGCATGCTTTAGCCGTCCGCTATGCACTGGAGCTTCTGGAGGCCTGCGCTGAATATGCCCAAACCATCTCAAACGATGTTGGACAAGCTTCTCCTCAATTGGTGCTACCCCAACTCTATCTCGTATATCATCATTCCGGACTCGATCCTTCCTCGTGTGGCCACACATCCATCTCAACATACGCATCTCCGCCACACCTAACTGTTGAACATGTCGCCTTTTAGTCAGCCAACACTCGGCGCCATACAACATTGCGGGTCGAACCGCCATCCTGTAGAACTTGCCTTTTAGCTTTTGTGGCACTCTCTTGTCACAGAGAATGCCAGAAGCTTGGCGCCACTTCATCCATCCGGCTTTGATTCGATGGTTCACATCTTCATCAATACCCCCATCCTCCTGCAACATTGACCCCAAATACTGAAAGGTGTCCTTCCGAGGTACCACCTGGCCATCAAGGCTAACCTCCTCCTCCTCACAGCTAGTAGTACTGAAACTGCACATCATGTACTCGGTTTTAGTTCTACTAAGCCTAAACCCTTTCGATTCCAAGGTTTGTCTCCATAACTCTAACTTCCTATTTACCCCCGTCCGACTATCGTCAACTAGCACCACATCATCCGCAAAGAGCACACACCATGGGATATCTCCTTGTATACCCCTTGTGACCTCATCCATCACTAATGCAAAAAGATAAGGGCTCAAAGCTGACCCCTGATGCAGTCCTTATGAAAGAAGAAACCGTGCGAGGATAAAAAAAGAAGACAGAGAAAGGTCAGGAGACCATAAGCATCTCCTTATCTCCACCAAAAAAAATCTCCACTAGCTGCATGAAGGGGATAACAGGAGACCACTAGCCGATTTCTCATTAAGAATCCAAAATCCATGCAATTGCTGGATCCTAGCAGACCAAGCATCTGGGAAGGAAGGAGTAGGAGGGGAAGAGGAGAGATTACTTGGAGGAGAGCCACCGCTCAGGTTCAATCCAATCGACGGCGCCGGCGAGCAGCAGGCACGTGTGGTCGAGCTGGAGGACCGGCCACCGCCGAGAGCCTACAACCACGACACTCTGCCGTGAATCCTACTCACCACGTCCTTCTCACTCTGGATCTAGCAACGAATTGTGGATGAATCCCTAGATCAGGGAAGAAAAAGAGAAAAATGAATGAGAGGAGAACGAGAATGAGAAATGGGTTCACGTCAATCAGGAGAAAAGAATTAAAAAAGGAATGAATGGCAGTACTACAGCCGTACAGATGCAAAATACTACTCCTACTAGATTAAAACCGTGTCACTTCACACCGCTTCCCCCGATCCCATGTGTCACATGCTGCTCTCTCGCGACTGCATCCGACGGACTGCGAGAGGCCGCACGGAACACACGAAAAGCGCGTAAGCACTTTCTAGCATTTCTTTTGAGAAACATTTGTTTATTTTTTTTCTCGCATTTATTTCTTTTTCGGGTGGGCTGCTTAGCCGACAGTAACTTATATGAAGTCAAAGCAAATATTTGTTTTACTATTCCATTTATTCATTCCTATATAGTATTAGATTTTCATTCCATTTTTACACAAGGGTATATTAGCTACATAATATACTGTGGGAGAGTAGTTATAGAATAGAGTAGAATTTAACAAAGAACAAAAGCTAGGGAATTCAATATTCCAAGATGCACTGGCAACATGTAGTAAAAACAAACAAAGCAAGAAATTGTTGGGCGTTCACACAAGAAAATGTTGGCCAAACTAAAATAATACTCCATCCGTTTGAAAATAAGTGTTATGGTTTTAGTTTAAACTTGAACTAAAATCACGACACTTATTTTAAAATGGAGAAAGTACGTGGAGATAACCGAAACACAAATGATGATATGAAGAGGAAAACTGCATAAGGAGATTTCCCGTACAATGTAAAAAGAAAAAATGCAAGTCCATATGACTAAGCAAAATAGCATAAACGTATCATTTACTAAAAATATATAAAATATATCAATTCTAGCTGTGCAATTGTGCGGGTGGACCCGCTAGTTTGTATTTGGATACAAAGTGCACAAAATAAGATCATAGCTCCCCCAAAATCAATAGAAACTTACAACAAGTGCAAGTGAGCACATAGGAAACAAAGCCTAGTACTTACAACAAACACATGGTTGAGCAACAAGTAAAAGAGGCAACTTAAGAATGGGCTCAACCAAAATGATGTGTGTGAGTCAAGGCAATGCACTTGAGAAGACTGATGCACGGATGAGCATTAAGCATCAATAAAGTCTTGAAAGAATGAGGCACACGGTGCAAGGCCTATCATTCCCACGCACAACTAGCAAATGGGTTCACAAGCTTACTAATAAGCATATAAAGAACATATGCTTGTGACAACCCGTGGTGAAGATAGAAGATGAAAGCCTCATCAAGACGAGGGATACCAATTAAGATGGCAAAAGCCTCGTAAAGATAAGCACGAGGAAAATAATCTTCACCACACAAGAGTGCATCAAGATGCAACGATAGAAGACACGCACTCAAGGCAAAAGCTTTCACGGAGCCACCAAATAAAAAAATAAAAAAAAAGACAAGGTGGACGTGAAAGAAAGGATATCATCTAGAGATGTAATTTCTCTCAAGTGTATAAGGGTCTAGGTAGACGAAATCATGACGATATATATCTACAAAGAAGGATGTACACCCGAAATAGTTACAACACGAAGGAACAAGATATCCAAAAGGAAGTCATACATATACCAATAAGATATTTACTTGGAAGCATAGCACATGGCTAGATATGGTCTAATTGGATATAGATGAATTCCTACCACACAACTATCAAAGACATTACAACTAGCAACATGAGATCATCGTTGAGATGCTTTGAGAAAGGAAGCAAGAATCACAAGATATGAAATGAATATCATGCCAAGATGCAACCTACACAAGGTTGAATGCAAGAGAGGAAAGCATGGAAAGCATGAATAGATACTTGTTACCGAGACATCATTGGAAGGATGTAGTAGATACTAATTGAAGGTAGATAGTAGTTCATTGATCATCCTAGCTTGACTCCAATGAGCACATGGTGACGACACCTTCCTTATGAGTGGGCCGAACATCCAATGCATCTCCAAATGTTCCTAGAAGAACAACACAAACTAAACGGTACCCAAACTCATCGGGACCAAATAGTTAGAAACACCAATACATAGGACAAACTCCACATAAATATGTGCATATAAATATGAAAATGAATTTCATGCACATCTCATCCAAATTGAGACTAGGTGGAGTTTCCCCTATATATTGAGTTAAAGAAAGAAAGCAAGCCAAATAAAATACATGAAGTAAACATGCATGCTCAAGACTTTCAAAACCCGAAACCAAAAGACAAAGAAATGCCAAGTGAAAAGGATACCAAATGGAGAAATCATCACTTGGAAGATATCATTAAAGATACATCAAGGAATGAGATATCCATTGATACACACTAAACTAAAGATGTCATACTCTCAAAGAGAGGATGGTTCCAAACAAACCAAGCTCTCAACAAAGTTTCATGATGGCACAAAGTACCAAAAAGAAATGGATTGCCTTCCGCCAAAACACACTTGATAAGGATCACAAGAAGAGTGTTCTAAAGAAAATAGGATAGCTCCCCCACGAGTTGTGCATTATATAGGATTTGCATTTGAATACAAAATGCACAAGGTGGGATCACCACTTTCACTATATCTAAAAAACACTAGACAGGAACAAGAAATAAACAAGATCCACAAGTGGTAGGGAAGACAATGGGAGTTGACACAAACCTTGGCAAGAGAAAAGGCAAATAAAGACAAACCAAAGTAAAGATTATCAACAAATTCTACCACACATAAGTGACTACCAATTGTCAAAGACAAGAAGTATTTGAAAATAAATCCCGGTGGTAGATAACAAGGACATCCAACATCATCTTCACAACAAACACAAGCAAATTGACACTTGTAGAGCTAACATGTCACCTAGGAACAATATAATTTACAAAATCAATTCTAGGAGACACTATCTCAAATGTACACATTTTCTAGGCTTGTAATATGCACATAGCATATTACTCCCCCATAATGTGATACCAATAAGAACTTAACAAGAGGCAATAAGAGGATCCAACACGAGATAATCAATGGAATTTTTAGAATTTGAATTTCTCATGAGAGATATATCACCTAGCGACTAGATAATCTTGTAATATCAATACTAGATGGTATTCCTCATGTACACACATTTATAGGATTGTGAGGTGCACAAAGCACATCACTCCCCCAAAATGGGATGTTCCATTAATCTCTCACACGAGCCAACTAGGATACACACAAGAAGCAAAAAGGCTCAACGCACGACACACACGTACATGATGTGCAAACCAACACACACATACTTGATTGCTCAAGATAAGCAAGTTGGAAGCACAACATATACAAACACATGCAAGGAACAAAACCAACACATGCATGGGGGAAGTAACTTCCAATGTAAACAATTTTAAGTACAAGTTACCGCAAGGAGGCACATTGGATATAAGATAGAAACTTGATAATCCAATTGACTTGGCTTGAGACAATAAGAATGATGAAGTCCCCTTAATTCTTCATAATGTAGCCAAGTCTCCAATGCCCTCCAACAACACCTATTGATCAAGTTTGAGCTTGTTGGTGCCAAACCAAGTTGGGTCCTAAGAGGTTAGTCACAATAGGCTTGGCAACCCAAATGGTTCTTTTCTTGACACCACTTTGAGTACCAACAAACTTGGCAAACACATTGCCAACCTTATCCTTCCCAAGAGAATAGATATCATCAATAATAGTTGGGTTGGATAAGTTACCACTAGTGCATGAAGAAGCGAGGTGACCTTTCTCACGACATAAGTAGCAACGTCTACTCTTCATTTTCTTCTCACTTGATTTCTCAACAAGAGAGGCATTAACTTGAGTCTTCTTGGGAAGTGGCCTTTCTTCAACTTGAGGTGAGCATGAGATTGAACTTGTGACCTCTTCCCTTGTTGCTTGTCACAAATGGCATTCTTCTTCAATGGGCAATATCTAACATGATGCCCTTCAATTTTGCACTTGAAGCAAATAATCTTGGCCGAATTCTTGACTTGTTTTTGGCCCTTCTTCTTGTTGCTCTTGGACTTCTTCTTCTTATTATTGGAGTTGAATCCAAGTCCACCTTTGTCATTGGGGGATTTTTGCACACTCAAGATATTGTTGAGTGTGGATTTCCCTTCATGACTCTTTTCCAAGTCTTTCTTCAAAGAAGTGACTTGGGCCTTGAGCTCTTTGATTTCCTCTGCATGGTTAGTCTCAACACAAGTACTAGAGGAAGTATAAGCTTCATCGTTAGAGCAACAAGGCAAGGAAAGCAATTCATCACAAGATGTACCAACATTATGAGTAGATGAATTACAAGGACTAGCACATGGCAATATAGTATTTTGACTAGAAGTGGTGCTAGTATCAACATGAGGCTCACTAGATGTTACCTTAGCAATCATGGCCTCATGAGCTATCTTTAGCACATTATGGGATACTAGAAGATCGTCATGAGAGTTTGAGAGCTTTTCATGGCTTTCTTCCAATTTCCCATAATTGCTAGATAGCAACTCAAGTTGAGCCCGTAGCTCAACATTCTCCTTCAAAATGGATGCTTCACAAGTAATAGAGTTAGTAGCACAAGCATCATCATTAACAACAATAGGAGGGGGCAACTTAGCAAGCTCTTTTAAATAAGAAGCTTCAAGTTGAGCATGAGACCCGGTGAGTTTGATGAGCTCACCCTTGATGACCTTTGAGCCATTTTCGAGGTGCTCAAAGTCCTCAAGGAGTCTAGCATGAGCAACTTCAAGCTTAGCATTTTTAGTTTTGAAATCATTGGCCACCTCAAGAGTTCTATCATGAGATTCCCCCACTCTAGATAATTCTAGAGCAAAAGTCTCCTCAAGAGATTCGGAGGTGGTTTGTTCATGTTCAAGAGCTTGAGATAGCTCCGCGATCTCATTTGCGTAATCATGCCCATGAGCTTCCATTTTCTCAATGGTGACCTCATGCTCCTCTAGATGAGATTCCAACTCCTCAATGTATTTCTTGCCATCAATGGCAATGGACATTATTTCCATGAAGTTGGAATGAGCAATTTTATTTTTATGAAGAGCTTTAAAAATCATTTCCCCCTTAGTTTTTAAGGAGGCGACACTATCATTCTCTTCATCATTATCCTCATCATCATTAGCATCAACATCATCATCAAGAGACATATTGGGGTACAAAGTAGGAGATACCTTTGACGCCTTAGCCATAAGGCAAAAAGCAATAGATGATGGTGTAGGATCCCTTGAGGCACCATTAAACACCACATCTTGTTCCATGGAGTGTTGGGTTTCCTCTACATTGTTAGCACAACAATTCGAGGAAATAGATGCATTTTTATCATGGCAACAAGACATAGCAAGCATATCGTCATGAGATTTAGTCAAGCAATTTCTACATGATATGCAAGGACTATCAACACAAGCATGTGAAACATTTGGAGTGCTTGAAGTGTTAAAGCCCAAAGAAGGAGCATTGCAATAATATAGTGATGAAGGATCATCAAAAATAAGCATACTATCATCATTGCAATGACCAACACTACTCACCATATCATTACCTTGTGGCAAACCACATGTAGGTGAAGTATAAGAAGTTGAGAAGACTATACGACCGGAGGTGGAGGGAGAACAATCATCCCCACAAATATTGGACACACCATATTTATCTTGAAGCTTCGTCCACAACTCATGAGCATCTCGGAACGGCATGAGTTGAAATATAGCTACATTGCTCAAAGCATCAAAAAGCACATTAGAAGCTTTAGCATTGAGATAAGAGTTTTTCTCATCCTCTAAAGATAATCTTTGGGGATCCTTTGGAGGAGAAAAACCCATATCTATAATTCGCTCTAAATTTGGGTCCATGACCCTAAAGAGATTAAGCATGAGAATTACCCAAACATCAAAATTTGTGCCATCAAAACTAAGAGTGTCAGAGAATCCTAATCCCCTAGTCGACATCTTTACTCTCTAGGCGGTTAAGCCCAACAAAGAGAGACGAGGCTCTGATACCAATTGAAAGATCGAGGATGTCGCCTAGAGGGGGGGTGAATAGGCGCTTTAAAATAATTACGGTTTAGGCTTGAACAAATGCGGAATAAACCTAGCGGTTAATTTGTCAAGCACAAAACCTACAACAACTAGGCTCACCTATGTGCACCAACAACTTATGCTAAGCAAGATAAGCAACTATGTGATAGCAAGATATATGACAAAGAACAATATGGCTATCACAAAGTAAAGTGCATAAGTAAAGGGGCTCGGGTAAGAGATAACCGAGGCACGCGGAGACGACGATGTATCCCGAAGTTCACACCCTTGCGGATGCTAATCTCCGTTTGGAGCGGTGTGGAGGCACAATGCTCCCCAAGAAGCCACTAGGGCCATCGTAATCTCCTCACGCCCTCGCACAATGCAAGATGCCGTGATTCCACTAAGGGACCCTTGAGGGCGGTCACCAAACCCGTACAAATGGCAACCCTTGGGGGCGGTCACCGAACCCATACACTTTGGCAACCCTTGGGGGCGGTCACCGGAACCCGTCAAATTGCTCGGGGCGATCTCCACAACCTAATTGGAGACCCCGACGCTTGCCCGGAGCTTTACACCACAATGATTGAGCTCCGAACACCACCAACCGTCTAGGGCGCCCAAGCACCCAAGAGGAACACGCTCAAGGGCACCAAGCACCCAAGAGTAATAAGCTTCTCAACTTGTAACTTCCACGTATCACGTGGAGAACTCAAACCGATGCACCAAATGCAATGGCAAGGGCACACGGAGTGCCCAAGTCCTTCTCTCCCAAATCCCACCAAAGCAACTAATGTTAGGGAGGAAAATGAGAGGAAGAACAAAAGAAGATCATGAAGAACTTCAAGATCTAGATCCAATGGGTTCCCCTCACTTAGAGGAGAAAGTGATTGGTGGAAACGTGGATCTAGATCTCCTCTCTCTTTTCCCTCAAGAACTAGCAAGAATCATTGGAGGGATTGAGAGTTAGCAAGCTCGAAGAAGGTCAACAATGGGGGAAGAATACGAGCTCAAAGGATAAGGTTGAATGGGGAAGAAGACCCCCTTTTATAGGAGCTCCCGAATCCAACCGTTATGCTCACAGCCCGCACAGAGCGGTACTACCACTCCAAGGAGCGGTACTACCGCTAGGGCGGTAGTACCCCTTCGAAACACAATAGCGAGGAGGCAAAAAGGCCATAAGAACCGTCGGAGCGGTAGTACCGCTTGTCCTCATGGTACTACCGCTCGACCTCACTGTACTACCGCAAATGGTAGCGGTACTACTGCTTGCGAGCGGTACTAAAAATACTTCTGTGCTTACTTCCGCTGAGCAAAACACGAGATTTTGGTCCGGAGCGGTACTACCGCTTAGGAGCCGCGGTAGTACTGCTCTGGAGCGGTACTACCGCTCAGGAGCCGCGGTAGTACCGCTCTGGAGCGGTAGTGAAAAATTACATCCGCTCTAGTCGCGGTAGTACCGCTGCAGCCTTTACCAAAAGAGTCACAACTTTTGCAAACGGACTCCGAATTCAACGAAACCAAGTTTGTTGGAAATCTAAAAACATGGGCTAACAAATATTGATGGAAATGTCAAGAATAAGAAAATGATAAAAGTCCCAAAAGAAAATGGTGAGAACCCTTCATCGGATAAGACCAGTAAAACCTCCAACACCGAAAACATCATAGAAGACGCATGCTAACTCCGTTTTCGATGAACTCAAGCTTGTCATCAAGATGACCATAAGCTCTAAGACTCACAAATATAACCCAACAAGAACTAAGAAACATGATGCAAGGATGCAATGGTTTTAGCTCTCTACTAACAATACGATCAAGCTACCAACTTGAGAGCCCCCCTTGATAGTACGGCAAACGATCCTATAACTCGGTCTCCCAACTACCACCACGAGACCGGTAAAATAGAAAACCTATCAAGGAAAAACCTTTGCCTTGCACATGGTCCACTTGAGCTAGATGAAGATGATCTTGACTCCCTCAAGTTGGACCACCTTTCTTGATTCCGTTGGCTCGATGAAGACTAGATGATTGCTCCCCCATAGTCCACTATGGGTGAACCACTCTTAGGCACATCTTCAAAAGTCCATTGACACCACAATGGATAGCAAGATTCAAGCACTTGATCTCTTCGTGATGCTCCACTTGAACTTGCACACGGCAATCTTGATGACGATCACCACTTGATGTCATCCTTTCCATGGGTTGTATGATATCTGCCTCTTGATGCAAGCCCATGGACACGTACCTAACCCCACATAGAACTCTCACATAGACCATGGGTTAGTACACAAAGTGCAATGGACAATGCTTACCATACCATGGGATCACTTGATCCCTCTCGGTACATCTTCTACGCTTTGTGAGTTGATCAACTTGATTCACTCTTGACTTAGTCTTGATCAACCTTGAATCTTTCCAACTCTCTTCATTTGGATGATGTCTTGAAGGTAAACATGAATGATCACACAATCTTCTTCTTCAAGACATGCTTGCAATAAGGTCAACACTCACATGACCAATCTTTGGATAATTCCTTAATAGCACCTTGGTCAACTCATAAACTCCTTGAAACCAACACATGGACTTCAAGAAAAGCCTATGGACAAATCCTTAAAATATAACTCAAGACAACCATTAGTCCATAGAGACCGTCATCAATTACCAAAACCAAACATGGGGGCATCGCATGTTCTTTCAATAGGAGATCAATTGTGGCCTCTTTTGATAAGTAAGAGTGTCGAACCCAACGAGGAGCTAAAGGTAGAACAAATATTCCCTCAAGTTCTATCGACCATCGATACAACTCTACGCACGCTTAACGTTCGCTTTACCTAAAACAAGTATGAAACTAGAAGTGCTTTGTAGTTGTAACGGGAAAGGTTTGCAAGAATATAAAGAGCATGTAAGTATAAACTAGGGGCTGTTTAGATAAAGAAGCAATAAAATTAGGGTCTTTTACATCTGTGTCCCTAACTCGAACCCACTACTCACATTTGCCCCTAACTCTAAAGCATGCTCAAAAATGTCCCTCCGCTGTTAGGTGCCCTTACAGAAATGCCCTTCCGTTCCGTTTCCGTCTGGTCAAAGGGGTTTGACCGTCCACGGGGCGTTTGTTGGACATTTTGCCCTTGCCTCCATGTGCCACTTACATGTGGGACCTAGTCAGAAAAAAATAAAAAGGAAAAACTCTCCCTCTCACCCTCTCTCTCACACACTTACATGTGGGCCCCAAACAAAATAGATAAATAAAAAAAATCTCTCCACCTCTCTCCCCTACCTCACGAACTCTAAGGGCCCCAAACAAAATATATAAAAAAACTTTCTCTCATGACCTCTCTCTCCCCCTTACATGTGGGCCACAGGAGGCTTGCGTGGCTTGGCCGATGATGGCCATCGCCGGCGAGGGGCGGCGCACCCGCGGGTGAGCAACAAGGGGCGGACGCAGCAGTAGTCGCGGCTGCCATACCACGATGAATCAAGTGTGCAGGCAAGGGGCGGCGCACCTGCTAGCCCTCGTGTTCTTAGAGAACAAACAATGTCCAGATCTCGCCGCCGTTGACGCAGTTCATTGTTTTCGTGGCAAGAGTCGATCCCAAGCCTCAAAAGCATGTCCATTAGCTTCTTATATTCCTATAGAGTCTTCCCTATGGATGAAATCAACAGAGGTGTCGTAAATCGTTGAATTGGTCTTCGTCTTCTCCGCCTCTGATGTCGTGCTGTCGCGCCTCGATCTCCTCGTCTAGGCCGCCCCGACGCTCTCTGTTAGCTTCCTAGTAAATCTGTGATGCTTCTACACCTGCTAGATCCGTCGCCGCCGAGGATTACATCCCCGAGCAGTCGCCCCACAAACAGCCGCTCTCTCCCTAGCGCCGCCGCTCGTCGCGGCAAGCTGTTGTCGTTGCCCCGGTCGTTGATCATCCCAAATCTTGCTGTTGTGCTTCCTGACCACGTCGGCGTGCTCGCACCTCCCCATACCCCCTCCGGCGTGTTCCCGCACCATCCAGTAGGACGCCGACGAGCTCGCACACTCGCCGGAGTACAGTGTAATTAGATTAGGGCCAGATCCTATTAGTTCTGACTAAGCTAGACACTAACCAACGGGTCCTCTTGTCTAAATCCAATAAATATTGTTCAACAAATAATTAAAGTATGACAACTGGGCCTATGCATATTTTCTAGGACATTTTTTTGTTTCTTTTTCTTGGGCCCCACATGTAAGTGAGAGATAGAGGGGTGAGAGAAAGCATTTTTTTCTTTTTATTTTTTCTCGAAGCGGGTCCCACATGTAAGTGGCACATGGACGCAGGGGTAAAATGTCCAGGAAACGTTTGGTAGACGGTCAAAGGCCTTTGACCTAACGAAAACGGCACAGAAGGGCATTTCTGTAAGGGCACCTAACGGCGGAGGGACGTTTTTGAGCAGGCTTTGAAATTAGGGGCAAATCTGAGTAGGTGGTTCAAGTTAGGGACAGAAATGCAAATGGCCCATAAAATTAGTATAGCAAGTGTGGAAAAGTGGTGGTAGGAGTTGCGGAATTGTCCCTAAGCAATTGACTACTTTACTAGACCGATAGCAAGTTTTATGTGGGAGAGGCCACTGCTAGCATGTCATCCCTAACTTGGAATTCTATGCACCTATGATTGGAACTATTAGCAAGCATCTGCAACTACTAATGTTCATTAAGGTAAAACTCAACCATAGCATTAAGATATATTGGTCCCCCTTCAATCCCGTATGCATCAATTTCTATGCTAGGTTGAAGCTTCTGTCACTCTTGCCCTCCAATACATAGTCCTATCAAAATACAACTAACCCTATGGTGTGATCCACACGCGCGCTCATATGATGGGCACCAAAGGACAGCAACATAACCACAAGCAAATTAAACCAATCATAGCAATTCACCAATTACCAATAGGATAACGAAAACCTACTCAGACATCATAGGAGGGCAACACATCATTGGATAATAATATGAAGCATAAAGCACCATGTTCAAGTAGAGGGTACATCGGGTTGCAAGAGAGTGGACCGCTGTAGATAGATGGGGGAAGGTGATGGAGATGTTGTGTTGGTGTAGATCACGGTGATGATGATGGCCCCGGCGGCGTTCCGGCGCCATCGGGAGAGAGGGGGAGAGAGCCCCCTTCTTCTTCTTCCTTGACCTTCTCCCTAGATGGGAGAAGGGTTTCTGAGGGAG
This sequence comes from Triticum dicoccoides, assembly GCF_002162155.2. NCBI lineage: Eukaryota > Viridiplantae > Streptophyta > Magnoliopsida > Poales > Poaceae > Triticum > Triticum dicoccoides. The sequence continues at coordinate 626,313,845 of NC_041385.1, forward strand.
TCATGGATTAAGGGTCCTCGGACAGCCGGACTATATACTTTGGCCGGACTATTAGACTATGAAGATACAAGATTGAAGACTTCGTCCCGTGTCTGGATGGGACTCTCCTTTGCGTGGAAGGCAAGCTTGGCAATTCGGATGTGTAGATCTCCTTCTCTGTAACCGACTCTGTGTAACCCTAGCCTCCTCTGGTGTCTATATAAACCGGAGGGTTTAGTCCGTAGGACAAGAACAATCATAAGCATAGGCTACCTTCTAGGGTTAGCCTCTACGATCTCGTGGTAGATCAACTCTTGTAATACTCATATCATCAAGATCAATCAAGCAGGAAGTAGGGTATTACCTCCATCGAGAGGGCCCAAACCTGGGTAAACATCGTGTCCCTAGCCTCCTGTTACCATTAGCCTTAAACGCACAGTTCGGGACCCCCTACCCGAGATCCGCCGGTTTTGACACCGACATTGGTGCTTTCATTGAGAGTTCCACTGTGTCGTCGCGGTAAGGTTTGATGGCTCTCCTTGTTGTCAAGGACAACATCGCCTCTGGGGGAGCCCTGGCCCTAGGCCAAACTCTCCGACTAGGCGGTTTCGTCATGACCGCCCGATCGGCTGTCGCGCCGACAATGACTTCTCAGGTCATCAAAAACAGCCTCCACATCAACTCGGAACTTGCCGAACAGATGGATCCGATGGAGCTCTCTTCCATGAATAAGCTCTTTGATCACATCGCCGCTCTGGGTGTCGCTATGGACTATGATCGGATTGGGCTTAAACCCGACCAAAGGGAGATTAACTCTCCGATAGCCACCCATGAGATAGCGGTAGAGGAAGAGCAACACATTGATTCTCCCTCTATTTTGAGGACGAACTATGTCCGGATTTCTGAGCTCTCCAAGCCGGATACCCGTTCGCGGGAGGACATGACCCAAACCCCGAACTTAGAATCGGGCGGCGGGCCAAAAAAATTGAGCAGCATCCCGGAGCCCGAGCTACCAAGCTCGGAAGCTTCTCTGCCCCTAGGTCTCAGATCGGGTCAGGGTTTGGACTTAAATCTACCCACCCTCCCAGATTCAAGCAATCTTTCCCACATCAGACAAGAGCCCCAAGAGACAGTACATCACTTCTGGGCCAGATTCCTCCTTGTAATAAATAAGGTTAAGGACTATCGCGAGGAAGACGCAATCTCATTCTTTTGCAAAAATTGCACGGACAAGGGAATCCTCAACGCCATAAGTCGCCGCGACATATTACGCTTTGCTGACTTGGCGGACATAGTACAGAAGTACCGTGCGATGGAAAGCGCTTGGAAAACCCAAACAAAATTCTGGGATCCTCCGGCTCTCACTAAACCCTTCATCCGAACTAAAAGGGTAACCTCTCGCAAGTCACCCGATTCAATTACCAAGAAACCAAGACCAGCCGCAGGGCATGGAACCGTATTGGAGGAATGGCTTAATGGGCCATGCAAAATTCACAGCACACCGGATACCATACCAACACATAGCCTTAGAGCATGTTGGATACTCCGGCAGGTAGCCAAGAGCGGCGAGGATCTCCTCATCAACCAAACCGCAGAGCAACATCCCGCCGAAAATAACAATACGGTAGTGACAGTCTTCGAGACTTTCGCCTCAAATAATAGGCGTAAGCGAGCACTGCGCAGCCTCACCGAAGTCTGCCATATGGCAGCAATAAATCCATGGAACGACACGGCTATAACTTTCAACGCCAGTGACGAACCTCAATTCCGAACAGTTCAGGCACCAGCTGTTGGGGAACGTAGTAATTTCAAAAAATTCCTACGCACACGCAAGATCATGGTGATGGCATAGCAACAAGAGGGGAGAGTAATGTCCACATACCCTCATAGACCGTAAGCGGAAGCGTTAGCACAACGCGGTTGATGTAGTCGTACGTCTTCACAATCCGACCTATCCAAGCACCGAACGTACGGCACCTCCGAGTTCAGCACACGTTCAGCTCGATGACGATCCCCAGGCTCCGATCCAGCAAAGCTTCGGGGATGAGTTCCGTCAGCACGACGGCGTGGTGACGATGATGATGTTCTACCGGCGCAGGGCTTCGCCTAAACTCCGCGACGATATGACCGAGGTTGAATATGGTGGAGGGGGGCACCGCACACGGCTAAGGAACGATCTGTAGATCAACTTGTGTGTTATGGGGTGCCCCATGCCCCCGTATATAAAGGAGGGAGGGGGAGGTGCGGCCGGCCCCCTTGGGGTGATCCTGGAGGAGTCCTACTCCCACCGGGAGTAGGACTCCCCCCTCTTGCCTTGGTGGAGAAGGAAAGGGGGGAGGGGAAAGAAGAAAGGGGGGCGCCCCCCCCCCTTCCTTGTCCGATTCGGACTAGGGGGGAGGGGGCGTGCGGCCTGTCCTGGCCGGCCCTCCTCTTCTCCCTCATGGCCCATTAAGGCTCATAAACCCCCGGGAGGGTTCCGGTAACCCCCCGGTGTTCCGGTAAAATCCCGATTTCACCCGGAACCTTTCCGATGTCCAAACATAGGCTTCCAATATATCAATCTTTATGTCTCGACCATTTCGAGACTGCTCGTCATGTTCGTGATCACATCCGGGACTCCGAACAAATTTCGGTACATCAAAACTTATAAACTCGTAATAAAACTGTCATCGTAATGTTAAGCGTGCGGACCCTACGGGTTCGAGAACTATGTAGACATGACCTAGAACTATTCTTGGTCAATAACCAATAGCGGAACCTGGATGCCCATATTGGTTCCTACATATTCTACAAAGATCTTTATCAGTCAAATCGCATAACAACATACGTTGTTCCTTTTGTCATCGGTATGTTACTTGCCCGAGATTTGATCGTCGGTATCCAATACCTAGTTCAATCTCGTTACCGGCAAGTCTCTTTACTCATTCCGTAATGCATCATTCCGTAACCAACTCATTTGGTCACATTGCTTGCAAGGCTTATAATGATGTGCATTACCGAGAGGGCCCAGAGATACCTCTCCGACAATCGGAGTGACAAAACCTAATCTCGAAATACGCCAACTCAACATGTACCTTCGGAGACACCTGTAGTACTCCTTTGTAATCACCCAGTTACGTTGTGACGTTTGGTAGTACCCAAAGTGTTCCTCCGGTAAACGGGAGTTGCATAATTCTCATAGTTACAGGAACATGTATAAGTCATGAAGAAAGCAATAGCAATATACTAAACGATCAAGTGCTAGGCTAACGGAATGGGTCATGTCAATCACATCATTCTCCTAATGATGTGATCCCATTAATCAAATGACAACACATGTCTATGGTTAGGAAACATAACCATCTTTGATTAATGAGCTAGTTAAGTAGAGGCATACTAGTGACTGTATGTTTGTCTATGTATTCACACATGTATCATGTTTCCGGTTTAATACAATTCTAGCATGAATAATAAACATTTATCATGATATGAGGAAATAAATAATAACTTTATTATTGCCTCTAGGGCATATTTCCTTCAGTCTCCCACTTGCACTAGAGTCAATAATCTAGATTACATAGTAATGATTCTAACACCCATGGAGTCTTGGTGTTGATCATGTTTTGCTCGTGAGAGTGGCTTAGTCAATGGGTGTGCAACATTCAGATCCGTATGTATCTTGCATATCTCTATGTCTCCCACTTGGACTTGGTCCCGAATGGAATTAAAGCGTCTCTTGATGTGCTTGGTCCTCTTGTGAAATCTGGATTCCTTTGCCAAGGCAATTGCACCAGTATTGTCACAGAAGATTTTCATTGGTCCCGATGCACTAGGTATGACACCTAGATTGGAAATGAACTCCTTCATCCAGACTCCTTCATTTGTTGCTTCCGAAGTAGCTATGTACTCTGCTTCACATGTAGATCCCGCCACGACGCTTTGTTTAGAACTGCACCAACTTACAGCTCCACCGTTTAATAAAAACACGTATCTGGTTTGCGATTTAGAATCGTCCGGATCAGTGTCAAAGCTTGCATCGACGTAACCATTTACGACTAGCTCTTTGTCACCTCCATATACGAGAAACATATCCTTAGTCCTTTTCAGGTATTTCAGGATGTTCTTGACCGCTGTCCAGTGATCCACTCCTGGATTACTTTGGTACCTTCCTGCCAAGCTTATTGCTAAGCATACGTCAGGTCTGGTACACAGCATTGCATACTTGATAGAGCCTATGGCTGAAGCATAGGGAACATCTTTCATTTTCTCTCTATCTTCTGCTATGGTCGGGCATTGAGTTTGACTCAACTTCACACCTTGTAGTACGGGCAAGAACCCTTTCTTTGCCTGATCCATTTTGAACTTTTTCAAAATTTTATCAAGGTATGTGCTTTGTGAAAGTCCTATTAAGCGTCTTGATCTATCTCTATAGATCTTGATGCCCAATATGTAAGCAGCTTCACCGAGGTCTTTCATTGAAAAACTTTTATTCAAGTATCCCTTTATACTATCCAGAAATTCTATATCATTTCCAATTATTAATATGTCATCTACATATAATATCAGAAATGCTACAGAGCTCCCACTCACTTTCTTGTAAATACAGGCTTCTCCAAAAGTCTATATAAAACCATATGCTTTGATCACACTATCAAAGTGTTTATTCCAACTCCGAGATGCTTGCACCAGTCCATAAATGGAACGCTGGAGCTTGCACACTTTGTTAGCACCTTTTGGATCAACAAAACCTTCTGGCTGCATCATATACAACTCTTCTTCCAGAAATCCATTCAAGAATGCAGTTTTGACATCCATTTGCCAAATTTCATAATCATGAAATGCAGCAATAGCTAACATGATTCGGACAGACTTAAGCATCGCTACAGGTGAGAAAGTCTCGTCGTAGTCAATTCCTTGAACTTGTCGAAAACCTTTCGCAACAAGTCGAGCTTTATAGACAGTTACATTACCATCAGCGTCAGTCTTCTTCTTAAAGATCCATTTATTCTCAATTGCTTGCCGATCATCGGGCAAGTCAACCAAAGTCCATACTTTGTTCTCATACATAGATCCCATCTCAGATTTCATGGCCTCTAGCCATTTTGCGGAATCTAGGCTCATCATCGCTTCCTCATAGTTCGTAGGTTCGTCATGGTCAAGTAACATGACTTCCAGAATAGGATTACCGTACCACTCTGGTGCAGATCTTATTCTGGTAGACCTACGAAGTTTAGTAGAAACTTGATCTGAAGTTTCATGATCAATATCATTAGCTTCCTCACTAATTGGTGTAGGTGTCACAGGAACCGATTCATGTGATGAACTACTTTCCAATAAGGGAGCAGGTACAGTTACCTCATCAAGTTCTACTTTCCTCCCACTCACTTCTTTCGAGAGAAACTCCTTCTCTAGAAAGGATCCATTCTTAGCAACGAATGTTTTGCCTTTGGATTTGTGATAGAAGGAGTACCCAACAGTTTCCTTTGGGTATTCTATGAAGACGCACTTCTCCGATTTGGGTTCGAGCTTATCAGGTTGAAACTTTTTCATATAAGCATCGCAACTCCAAACTTTAAGAAACGATAACTTTGGTTTCTTGCCAAACCACAGTTCATAAGGCGTCATCTCAACGGATTTTGATGGTGCCCTATTTAACGTGAATGCGGTCGTCTCTAAAGCATAACCCCAAAACGATAGCGGTAAATCAGTAAGAGACATCATAGATCGCACCATATCTAGTAAAGTACGATTACGACGTTCGGACACACCATTTCGTTGTGGTGTTCCGGGTGGCGTGAGTTGTGAAACTATTCCGCATTGTTTTAAGTGTAGACCAAACTCGTAACTCAAATATTCTCCTCCACGATCAGATCATAGAAATTTTATTTTCTTGTTACGATGATTTTCCACTTCACTCTGAAATTCTTTGAACTTTTCAAATGTTTCAGACTTGTGTTTCATCAAGTAGATATACCCATATTTGCTCAAATCATCTGTGAAGGTGAGAAAATAATGATACCCGCCGCGAGCCTCAACATTCATTGGACCACAAACATCAGTATGTATGATTTCCAACAAATCTGTTGCTCTCTCCATAGTACCGGAGAATGGTGTTTTAGTCATCTTGCCCATGAGGCACGGTTCGCAAGTACCAAGTGATTCATAATCAAGTGATTCCAAAATTCCATCAGTATGGAGTTTCTTCATGCGCTTTACACCGATATGACCTAAACGGTAGTGCCACAAATAAGTTGCACTGTCATTATTAACTCTGCATCTTTTGGTTTCAACACTATGAATATGTGTATCACTACTATCGAGATTCAATAAAAATAGACCACTCTTCAAGGGTGCATGACCATAAAAAATATTACTCATATAAATAGAATAACCATTATTCTCTGATTTAAATGAATAACCGTCTCGCATCAAACAAGATCCAGATATAATGTTCATGCTCAACGCTGGCACCAAAAACAATTATTCAGGTCTAAAACTAATCCCGAAGGTAGATGTAGAGGTAGTGTGCCGACCGCGATCACATTGACTTTGGAACCGTTTCCCACGCGCATCGTCACCTCATCCTTGGCCAGTGCTCGCTTATTCCGTAGTCCCTGTTTCGAGTTGCAAATATTAGCAACAGAACCAGTATCAAATACCCAGGTGCTACTGCGAGCTCTAGTAAGGTACACATCAATAACATGTATATCACATATACCTTTGTTCACCTTGCCATCCTTCTTATCCGCCAAATACTTGGGGCAGTTCCACTTCCAGTGTCCAGTCTGCTTGCAGTAGAAGCACTCAGTTTCAGGCTTAGGTCCAGACTTGGGTTTCTTCTCTTGAGCAGCAACTTGCTTGCTGTTCTTCTTGAAGTTCCCCTTCTTCTTCCCTTTGCCCTTTTTCTTGAAACTGGTGGTCTTGTTAACCATCAACACTTGATGCTCCTTCTTAATTTCTACCTCCGCGGCTTTTAGCATTGCGAAGAGCTCGGGAATAGTCTTGTTCATCCCTTGCATATTATAGTTCATCACGAAGCTCTTGTAGCTTGGTGGCAGTGATTGAAGAATTCTGTCAATGACACTATCATCGGGAAGATTAACTCCCAGTTAAATCAAGTGATTGTTATACCCAGACATTTTGAGTATATGTTCACTGACAGAACTATTCTCCTCCATCTTGCAGCTATAGAACTTATTGGAGACTTCATATCTCTCAATCCGGGCATTTGCTTGAAATATTAACTTCAACTCCTGGAACATCTCATATGCTCCATGACGTTCAAAACATCGTTGAAGACCCGGTTCTAAGCCGTAAAGCATGGCACACTGAACTATCGAGTAGTCATCAGCTTTGCTCTGCCAGACGTTCTTAACGTCGTCAGTTGCATCAGCAGCAGGCCTGGCACCCAATGGTGCTTCTAGGACGTAACTTTTCTGTGCAGCAATGAGGATAATCCTCAGGTTACGGACCCAGTCCGTGTAATTGCTACCATCATCTTTCAACTTTGCTTTCTCAAGGAACGCATTAAAATTCAACGGAACAACAACACGAGCCATCTATCTACAACAAACATAGATAAGCAAAATACTATCAGGTACTAAGTTCATGATAAATTTAAGTTCAATTAATCATATTACTTAAGAACTCCCACTTAGACAGACATCTCTCTAGTCATCTAAGTGATCACGTGATCCAAATCAACTAAACCATAACCGATCATCACGTGAGATGGAGTAGTTTTCAATGGTGAACATCACTATGTTGATCATATCTACTATATGATTCACGCTCGACCTTTCGGTCTTCGTGTTCCGAGGCCATATCTGCATATGCTAGGCTCGTCAAGTTTAACCTGAGTATTCTGTGTGTGCAAAAACTGGCTTGCACCCGTTGTAGATGGACGTAGAGCTCATCACACCCGATCATCACGTGGTGTCTGGGCACGACGAACTTTGGCAACGGTGCATACTCAGGGAGAACACTTCTTGATAATTTTAGTGAGAGATCATCTTAAAATGCTACCGTCAATCAAAGCAAGATAAGATGCATAAAGGATTAACATCACATGCAATCAATATAAGTGATATGATATGGCCATCATCATCTTGTGCTTGTGATCTCCATCTCCGAAGCACCGTCGTGATCACCATCGTCACCGGCGCGACACCTTGATCTTCATCGTAGCATCATTATCATTTACGCCATCTATTGCTTCTACGACTATCGCTACCGCTTAGTGATAAAGTAAAGCAATTACAGGGTGTTTGCATTTCATACAATAAAGCGACAACCATATGGCTCCTGCCAGTTGCCGATAACTTCGGTTACAAAACATGATCATCTCATACAATATAGCATCACGTCTTGACCATATCACATCACAACATGCCCTGCAAAAACAAGTTAGACGTCCTCTACTTTGTTGTTGCAAATTTTACGTGGCTGCTACGGGCTTAGCAAGAACCGTTCTTACCTACGCATCAAAACCACAACGATAGTTCGTCAAGTTAGTGATGTTTTAACCTTCGCAAGGACCAGGCGTAGCCACACTCGATTCAGCTAAAGTGAGAGAGACAGACACCCGCCAGCCACCTTTAAGCACAAGTGCTCGCAATAGTGAAACCAGTCTCGCGTAAGCGTACGCGTAATGTCGGTCCGGGCCGCTTCATCTCACAATACCGCCAAACCAAAGTATGACATGCTGGTAAGCAGTATGACTTGTATCGCCCACAACTCACTTGTGTTCTACTCGTGCATATAACATCAACGCATAAAACCTAGGCTCTGATGCCACCATTGGGGAACGTAGTAATTTCAAAAAATTTCCTACGCACACGCAAGATCATGGTGATGGCATAGCAACAAGAGGGGAGAGTAATGTCCACGTACCCTCGTAGACCGTAAGCAGAAGTGTTAGCACAACGCGGTTGATGTAGTCATACGTCTTCACGATCCGACCGATCCAAGCACCGAACGTACGGCACCTCCGAGTTCAGCACACGTTCAGCTCAATGACGATCCCCGGGCTCTGATCTAGCAAAGCTTCGGTGATGAGTTCCGTCACCACGACGGCGTGGTGACGATGATGATGTTCTACCGGCGCAGGGCTTCGCCTAAACTCCGCGACGATATGACCGAGGTGGAATATGGTGGAGGGGGGCACCGCACACGGCTAAGGAACGATCCATAGATCAACTTGTGTGTTATGGGGTGCCCCCCTGCCCTCGTATATAAAGGAGGGAGGGGGAGGTGCGGCCGGCCCCCTTGGGGTGCACCTGGAGGAGTCCTACTCCCACCGGGAGTAGGACTCCCCCCTCTTGCCTTGGTGGAGAAGGAAAGGGGGAGGGGAAAGAAGAAAGGGGGGCGCTGCCCCCCCCTTCCTTGTCCTATTCGGACTAGGGGGAGGGGGCGCGTGGCCTGTCCTGGCCGGCCCTCCTCTTCTCCCTCATGGCCCATTAAGGCCCATAAACCCCCGGGAGGGTTCCGGTAACCCCCCGGTGTTCCGTTAAAATCCTGATTTCACCCGGAACCTTTCCGATGTACAAACATAGGCTTCCAATATATCAATCTTTATGTCTCGACCATTTCGAGACTCCTCGTCATGTCCGTGATCACATCCGGGACTCCTAACAAACTTCGGTACATCAAAACTTATAAACTCATAATAAAACTGTCATCGTAACGTTAAGCGTGCGGACCCTACGGGTTCGAGAACTATGTAGACATGACCTAGAACTATTCTCCGTCAATAACCAATAGCGGAACCTGGATGCCCATATTGGTTCCCACATATTCTACGAAGATCTTTATCGGTCAAACCGCATAACAACATACGTTGTTCCTTTTGTCATCGGTATGTTACTTGCCCGAGATTTGATCGTCGGTGTCCAATACCTAGTTCAATCTCGTTACCGGCAAGTCTCTTTACTTGTTCCGTAATGCATCATTCCGTAACCAACTCATTTGGTCACATTGCTTGCAAGGCTTATAATGATGTGCATTACCGAGAGGGCCTAGAGATACCTCTCCGACAATCGGAGTGACAAAACCTAATCTCGAAATACGCCAACTCAACATGTACCTTCAGAGACACCTGTAGTACTCCTTTATAATCACCCAGTTACGTTGTGACATTTGGTAGTACCCAAAGTGTTCCTCCGGTAAACGGGAGTTGCATAATTCTCATAGTTACAGGAACATGTATAAGTCAGCAATAGCAATATACTAAACGATCAAGTGCTAGGCTAACGGAATGGGTCATGTCAATCACATCATTCTCCTAATGATGTGATCTCATTAATCAAATGACAACACATATCTATGGTTAGGAAACATAACCATCTTTGATTAATGAGCTAGTTAAGTAGAGGCATACTAGTGACTGTATGTTTGTCTATGTATTCACACATGTATCATGTTTCCGGTTTAATACAATTCTAGCATGAATAATAAACATTTATCATGATATGAGGAAATAAATAATAACTTTATTATTGCCTCTAGGGCATATGTCCTTCACCAGCCGCTTTGGTCCTTAGTCCAATCGTGGACGGCTTCCGGCTTACTAAAGTGCTCATGGACGGTGGCAGCGGATTAAACCTCATCTACGACGAGACCCTCAATAAGATGGAAATAGACAAGAGCCGCATTGAGCGAAGCAGCACGACCTTTAGGGGAATCATCCCTAGTCAGGAGGCACGATGTGCAGGAAAAATCACACTAGATGTGGTATTCGGCACGCCGAAGAATTACAGGTCCGAAGAAATCACATTCCAAGTGGCCCCGTTCAGCAGCGGATACCATGCCCTTTTAGGGCAGGATGCATTCACGAGCTTTCAAGCTATACCCCATTACGGGTACATGAAGCTCAAAATGCCCGGGGCCAATGGAATCATCACTCTAGCTAGTGATCCGGACGTCGCACTCCGCGCCGAAAATAAAACCGCCGCGCTGGCCCTTGAGACATTATCCAAAGCCCTCGCGGCCAAATAAGTAACCATGCTGCACGCCACAGTGGACAGGGACGATGTGATACTCGACAAACAACCCAAATCCACCTCTTTCAAACCAGCGGACGAGATAGTCAAATTCCAGGTCCACCCAACGGACCCTACAAAAATAGCTTCCATTGGGACACAGCTGAACCCCACAATAGACGCCACACTGCGAGAGTTCTTGCGTGAGAATTGGGACATCTTTGCCTGGCATCCTTCAGACATGCCAGGCATCCCACGCAGGCTGGCCGAACATAACCTAAACATACTGAAGGGATACAAGCCGGTCAAGCAGACTCTTTGGCGCTTCTCAGAACCTAAACGACAAGCCATGCGAGAAGAGCTAGCCAAGTTACTCGAGGCCGGATTCATCAGAGATATAAAACATCCGGATTGGCTAGCAAACCTGGTGATGGTACCAAAGAAGGACAATTCCTAGCGCCTATGTGTCGATTTCAAGGACCTTAATAAGGCCTGCCCCAAGGATCCCTTCCCCCTCCCCCGCATTGATCAAATCATCGACGCTACCGCAGGACACGACTCATTGTGTTTCCTCGACGCATACTCCAAATACCATCAAATAAAGATGGCGGAGTCCGACCAAGCCGCAATGACATTCATCACAACATATGGCCCCTTCTGTTTCAACACCATGCCTTTCGGGCTCAAAAACGCCGACGCAACCTATCAACGCATGATTCAGACATGCTTGGAAAAACAAATCGGCAAAACAGTGGAGGCATACGTGGACGACGTGGTCATCAAAACAAGACACGTCGAATCTTTAATAGATGACTTGAGGCTCACATTCGACAACCTACGAACATATGACATCAAGCTCAACCCGGGAAAATGTGTTTTCGGCGTACCCGCCGGAAAGTTGCTAGGCTTCATCGTTTGCAATAGAGGAATTGAAGCAAATCCGGCAAAAATCCGAGCTCTGTCACAATTGGCTACCCCAACAGACCTCAAGCAAATCCAGAAATTAACTGGATGTGTGGCTGCCTTAAGCCGTTTTATCTCCCGATTGGGAGAAAAGGCACTACCTCTTTATCGCCTTCTTTGACGCACCGAACACTTCGAGTGGACGGATGTGGCCATGGCCGGACTGGAAGAAATAAAGTCCCTCTTGGCCAACAATCCAATCCTGACCGAGAAGCCAAATATTGGCGAACCCATGCTATTATATATAGCCGCAACACGCCAGGTTGTAAGCGTAGTGCTCGTCGTCGAACGAGATACGGACGGACATAAGTTCCCACTTCAAAAGCCGGTATACTACGTGTCCACTGTCCTCACTCCATGCAAGTCCCGGTACCCACACTATCAAAAGATAGCATATGCGGTCTTCATGGCATCCCGAAAACTACGACACTACTTTCAAGAATGTTCGATCACGGTGGCCTCCGAAGTACCACTCAATGACATAATAAATAACCGTGACGCCACGGGCCGGATTGCTAAATGGGCTATCGAGCTCCTTTCCTTCGACATAACATACAAACCACGGCGAGCCATTAAGTCGCAAGTACTCACTGACTTCGTCGCCGAATGGACAGAGGCCGAACTCCCTAAAGAGTACGGCGCATACTCCAATTGGATCATGCACTTCGACGGCTCCAAAATGCTGGCCGGATTGGGAGTGAGTGTTGTCCTGACATCCCCCACCGGAGACACGGTCCAATATGTACTCCAAATACTATACACAGACTCCAACAATGCAACCGAATACGAGGCTCTGTTGCATGGTCTTTGGATGGTAGTCTCCATGGGCATCCAACGCCTAGAAGTGCACGGGGACTCGAACCTCGCAATATCTCAGATAAATGGAGACTTTGATGCCAAGGATACAAAAATTGCGGCCTACCGTAATGGCGTCCTTAAAATGTCAGCTCGGTTCGAGGGGCTCGAATTCCACCATGTGGTCCGAGAAAACAATCAAGCGGCGGATATCCTCGCCCGCATCGGCGCTAAACGCGACCCTATCCCACCTAATATCTTCTTGGAAAGGCTGTTCAAGCCATCCATGGTATGGGAAGGGGAGACCAGCAATACCAGTCCGAAATCGAATATAACCCCAGATATCGAACCATCTGATGTAATTGGAGGCTCTGCCACCGAAATAACACCTTCTGCCCCACGTGATTATGGCTGTCATTGCCCCGTGGACAGAACCCTTCTTAGCCTACCTAAATAGGCAAGAACTCCCTGAGGACCAAAACGAAGCACGTTGCATTGTGTGGCGCTCTAAAGCCTACAAAGTCCACGAGGGAGAGCTTTATAAGAAAAGTGCCACCGGAGTGCTCCAGAGATGCATCTCCGAAGAGGAAGGGCGGCAGCTCTTGGCCGAAATCCATGATGGACTCGGCGGCCACCATGCCGTAGCTCGGGCACTTGTAAGCAAGGCCTTCCGTACAGGTTTTTACTGGCCGACAGCCCGAGCAGATGCACAGGACCTTGTCCAACATTGCGTCGGTTGCCAACTTTTCGCCAATCAGAGCCATATGCCCCCTACCGCTCTCCAAACAATCCCCATAACTTGGCCCTTCGCAGTCTGGGGGCTCGATATGGTCGGACCCCTCAAAGGGGGAAGCCATAAGAAAAAAATACTTATTGGTCATGGCGGACAAGTTCACCAAATGGATAGAAGCCAAACCAGTTAAATCGGCCGAATCCGGACCAGTGATAGACTTCATATCACGGGTTGTGCACCGTTACGGTGTCCCCCACAGCATCATCACTGACAATGGCTCAAATTTCACAGCCGATGAGGTGAAAACTTGGTGCGGCAATATGGGCATTAAGCTTGATTCCGCCTCTGTCTATCACCCCCAAACAAACGGTCAAGTCGAACGTGCAAATGGTCTTATCATGAGCGGCATCAAACCCAGACTAGCGCGATCCTTGAAGGAATCATATACGCACTAGGTCGAGGAGCTCGACTCCGTACTATGGGGGCTGCGGACCATGCCAAATCGCACTACCGGATACACACCATTCTTTATGGTGTATGGCGCAGAGGCGGTATTGCCCTGCGATATTATTCATGACTCACCTCGGGTGCGCATGTATGAAGAGAGAGAGAAGCCGAGCTCGATCGGCAGGACAATTTAGATGCCTTGGAGGAGGAGCGCGATGTAGCAAAAGCCCGTTCCGCATTCTATCAGCAGCAGGCTCGAAGGTATCAAAGCAGAGAAGTACGAGCGAAAACTTACAATATTGTCGAACTCGTTCTACACTTACCGGAGAAGAAAAAGGACAATCTCAAGCCCAAGTGGGAGGGTCCCTTCATCATTGATAAAGTTCTCACCGGAGGAGCGTACCGCCTGCGTGATGCATCGGATAATCGACTAGAGCCAAACCCATGGAATGCGGCCAGACTCCGAAGATTCTACGGCTAAGCGTCGGACTCTGTGTTCGTCTCCTTACCTCCGCCCCTTTTATATTATATCCTCTCTCTTTTTTCTTCTTCCTTTTTATATAGCTCTAGAAGGCTTAAAGTGTGACACGTTTACACAATTTCACCGCGCTATGCACGCTACTTATACCTGGGGGCTTCTTATACAGAAGCTTAATATAACTATTTTCCGGGCTTCATGCCCAGTGCATATGTGTAACTTCTCCATATATGCCCCTTTTTTCGCCATTATATGCATCAATATGACTTAAGTTTTGGCCAAGTTGGGTTGCTTGGCTCTTGTGTTTATGCCCTATGTTCCCATTAATTCGGCTAGGGCATAAGGGGAGCACCTCTACGATTGTTACTGCCGGGTCAGCCGGATGTGTACCTCAGACTGGGTGAAGCCGAAAGCTAGCGTTCTTAAGGGAATATTCGGTCGGTGAACAAAAGATGTTTTTTATCTATTACAACATAAATCCCCAGATGTTTTGTATCCTGCGTCTCTGTTCGCAGTTCGGACATGCACATTAATGCATGCGTACCCAGGGAAAGGAACCCTTAACAGAACTATTCTCTCTAGAAGATGTTTCTTACTATCCATATAATATTACATAACTAGTTGGGTACTTGTCTGTTCAAGCACTTATGACCCCTACACCTGGTTTCCACGCGTACCCCGATTTTACATAACTGAGCGGGTATTCGGATACACTTTGGACTGTCGGGTCTAGAGGCTGAAGTGAAAAGGTCCGCCAAGACAAATGATTTAAAATCCGTTTAGGGACTACATACGTCCATTGAAGTACATAGTCACTTGGACTGGCTAAATTCTTCTTCTATACCATCCAACAGGCTTTTTAGCCTACAATCATGTTGGGAATACTTTGTGGCTAATCCTACTTGGTCATATACCAGACTCACGGGGATCTCTTTCCCATCTGGTCCTACAGGTCCGACCTCGGCCATATGGTTCGGGTCAGCCTTGGCGTATCGCGTCTTCACCATAGCCCAGGCTTCCTTTGCACCTTGTCGGCAGGCCGATATCTTCCATAATTGGAAGCGCCGCCGTGCTCCCTTGAGCATCTCCACAAGCTCCCCCATGCCTCCTGGCAGGGAAGCAGATGGCCACAAGGCCTGGGCAATACCATGCATCACCTGCCGAATTTGTCCGTGCAGTTGTGAGAGTTCTTGGAGAAGATCGCCTGCAGATCTGGGCATCTCCTCTTCGGGACGACCCGTCAGCATACCTACATATATAATTCTGTTAGCCAGTTTCTTCGCCGAACTGTATGCAGGCTCGTTCGAGCGCTCACTAAAAATGCCTTGTCGAAGCCACTTATTCTCCTTCACGGAGTCGGCAAGCTGGCCCTGCACATCTTTTAATTCAACGTCCAGTCGGGTCTTGGCGTCCTTGAGATCATTATTCTCTTGAATAACCCGTGTAAGCACGCGCTCGCCAACTCCTCGCTGTCTTTGAGCATGTTGCTCATTTTCCGATATGATCTCCGGAGTGTTTCCGGGATTGTTTGCAGAGTCTATTGTTAGATTTGCATGCATGCCGAATACTAAACTGGTACATGTCAATACATTCTTTTCGATCAAGACAAGTATTACCAGAGGAGCCCTTCTTGTACTCCTCCATTCCAGAGACTGCGGCCTGTAGTTGGGCTTTGCACTCCTCTAGCTCTTTAAACAGCTGGGTATTCTTCTCTGTAAGAACCTAAGCATATAATTGATCCTTAAATCAGTTGTGCCAACTGTTTCAAGTCTCAGGGGTTACTGATATACATACTTATCAGATTTTCTTACATGTATGTCCTTCACGTACTGCTCCATAGCTCTGGCAAGGCCATCTTGAGCAGCTCAGATGTACGCATCCCCTGAGTTGAAGGCATTGAACGCCTCTTGAGAGAAATTAGGGTCGCGTAGTGTGGCCCGTCTGCGCCTGTGATTCATGGCGCTCTCCACTTCGGAGTTTGTAGCAGATAATTATCCGCATCCTCTATAGGAGGACCATCCGGCGTTGTCCCCGCGTTAATCTCCGCCCTTGAGTCCGGCCTCGGAGTCCGGCTGGTGGAGGCGTGACCCGCAGGCTCTCCGGATACAGTCCGGCGAGCACTTTTTCTGCCGGGAAACCATGGACATCATTATATTTCAAAGACGATAATCGCGGAGCATGTTTTAAATTATACCTCTGTGACGGCGTCTCAATCCTAACCGCTTTCCTCTTAAGCCTGCCCGGCTTGGGTGCCCTTTGCTGATGAGCCCCCGTGGGCTCGACGCGGCGCCCCGGTAGCCGTTTCTATAAAGTACAATGTATGTACGTGAGGTAAGGCATAAAAGAAGGAATCCTTTTCGGAAGTTAGGGCTCTGGTTTTACTTACCTTCGATGCAGGAAGCGGTCCGGGATAGTTGGCAATGATGGCCACCAGTGTGCCATCACGGTTTGCCTAGGAAAATGTCCCGTCGACCAGCTCCACAGATATGTCTAAATCTTCTTCAAGTCCAGGGTCGAGGGCCCGGTCAGGGTCCTCCGGCTGTTGAGATGGGCTATGAATCTCCCTCACGGCCTTTTGTAGTTCCTGCTTGGAATTGGCAAGGTGAGTATTTATGATAAAAGGTACGGGAGTGACGGGAGTTGAGTAAAGGATAGCAGCTCACCCAGCTTGGGGGATTATACATAGAAAATCCATCCCGTGGCTTAATACGGAGGAACTCCTCCTCCTCTCCTTTGTACAAGCCGTACAGTATTTTCGCCAGAGCGGCGACGGAGTCCGGACCTTTACGACCGCAGCAGGTAGCATCGTCTTCTCCATTGAAGTGCCACATGGGTTTCCCCCGATATTGAAGTGGCTGCACCCCCCGCATTATGCATATTGACATAACTTCGATTATTGTCAATCCTGATTTGGCCAGCGTTTTTATCCTGCCCATCAGGTAAAGGACTTCTCTATTATCTTCCTCCTGGGGGCTCCGGGGGCGCCAGCTTTGGCGTTTCTTCAACGGAGCTTTAGTGAACTTAGGTAGGCCCGTCCGAATTGGGTCTGAAAGGGGAACGTCCTCTACATAAAACCACTTCGAGGGCCAGTCTTCGGATGCCTTCTTTGGAGTGCCAGACAAGTATCCGGTCTCGGCGACGCGCCATATTTTGGCTCCGGCCACTTGATATATTGATCCCTCTTGATTACGGGGGACAAGGCAGAATAGCCTCTTCCATAGCTTAAAATGAGCCTCGCAGCTCAGAAATAGCTCGCAAAGGGCTACATAGCCTGCAATATGTAGTACGGAGGCAGGGGTGAAATTATGCAGCTGGAGGCCATAGAACTCTAGGAGCCCGCGGAGGAATGGGTGGATTGGAAACCCGAGTCCCCTCAGCAAATAAGGGACAAGGCATACCCGCTCCCCCTTGGATGGGTTGGGAAAGCTCTCTGCTTGCTCCCCGCCATTATAGGTGGCTAGTCCGGCACAGACGGGGACCATGTATGCAGGCGGGAGGAACCCCTTGGTCTGCAACTCTACTAATCGGCTATGGGGAACAGAACACTTCTCCCAATCACCTGGCTTAGTGCTACGGGATCAAGAGGAGGAGCTGCGACGGCTAGCCATGATGGGATGGTTTCTTCCGGGCACGCTCTGATGAGATGCTTGCTGAGGGGAGGATGGTGTGATTTGGATCTGAGGATTCCCGTCTCTCTAAATAGACAATATACTTACATGGTTAGGGTGGCAAATGTAAAAACGCCCCAACTTCTTGCATTCGCTCAACGCGTGGAGATAATCATTATTGAAGCACAGAAGCCGAGGAGCACAACATTAATGGGAAGCCGGACACTACTCACTACAACAGGTACTCTGGATTCGGAGAAGAACCCGCCTTGCAATGTCGAAGACAATTTTTGCGTGCCGGACTCATCGTCATTGAAGCCTGGTTCGGGGCTACTGAGGGAGTCCTGGATTAGGGGGTCCTCGGATAGTCAGACTATATACTTTGGTCGGACTGTTGGACTATGAAGATACAAGATTGAAGACTTTGTCCCGTGTCTGGATGGGACTCTCCTTTGCGTGGAAGGCAAGCTTGGCGATTCGGATGTGCAGATCTCCTTCTCTGTATCGACTCTGTGTAACCCTAGCCTCCTCCGGTGTCTATATAAACCGGAGGGTTTAGTCTGTAGGACAAGAACAATCACAATCATAGGCTAGCTTCTAGGGTTAGCCTCTACGATCTCGTGGTAGATCAACTCTTCTAATACTCATATCATCAAGATCAATCAAGCAGGAAGTAGGGTATTACCTCCATCGAGAGGGCTCGAACCTGGGTAAACATCGTGTCCCCAGCCTCCTGTTACCATTAGCCTTAGACGCACAGTTTGGGACCCCCTACCCGAGATCCGCCGGTTTTGACACTGACAGTTTCCCCTCTGGTCCATGGTCTCCATGGCATGGGAGGGGCGAGAGCCCCTCCGAGATTGGATATATCTCTCTGTCTCTCTGTTTCTGCGTTCCTGATTCTGCCCTTTAACCGTTTCTTGTATTCTCGGAGATCCGTAACTCCGATTAGATTGAAACTTTGAACACGATTTGTTTCTGAATATTAGCTTTCTTGCGGAGAAAGAAGGGCAACGACTGCCTTACGGGGTGTCCAAGAGGGTCAGGGGCGCGCCCACCCCTCTAGGGAGCGCCCCCCTGCCCCGTGGGCCCCTCGAGTATCGTCTCGTGTTGATTCCACTTCCCAAAATTCATGAATATTCCAAAAATAATCTCCGTCAGTTTTTATCCTGTTTGGACTCTGTTTGATATGGGTTTTCTGCCAAACAAAAAACATGCAACAAACAGGAACTGACACTGGGCACTGGATCAATATGTTAGTCACAAAAATAGTATAAAAAGTTGCCAAAAGTATGTAAGAGTTGTAGAATATTGGCATGGAACAATCAAAAGTTATAGATACGACGAAGATGTATCACATAGCTACAAACCTATGAATTCTTAAAAAAAAGCTACAAATCCTATTTTACGCCGAGCCCACAATTCCTGCCTCTTCTCGAGTGGTAACTTCGGCATGCATTTGTCTCTTGCATGTGTGCTCTTCCTCGGACTTCACATTTTGTGTTTGTTTACCTAGCTTATTTTTAGTGGCAGCCCTTCCAAGGGCGTTAATCTCCTTCTTTCATTCGGTTGCCAGTTTTCGCTCAATTAAAGGTGTGCAAGAGATTTTCAAGAGCAAGGACTTTTCCATGGAGATCAATCGAGCTGGGTATTAAAGTGAAGAAAACATGAAGGACTCGAGACATGGGAGTTGATGGAATTCATTGTTTTACTCAAAAAAAACTTTATTCTTCATAGTGTCTTCTTCTATACATGCTCTTTCAAGAAGGCCTTCCACACGTTCTTCTCTCAATAAGAGCTGTAACGGATGATGTAATGCTAGCTATCGAAATAGTTGGCCAAAATAATTCAAGTTCATTGTCATCAATAAATCCATTGAATTTCTTCTCATTCTGAATCATCGACTTCACTTCCATAGCAACTTGCTTTTCAGCCTGTAAGAAGAAGAAAACGAGTTCTCCAGCACATGTGCAATCTCTAGATCTAAAAGTTTCCAACAATGGATAACAAGGGTTTCTCTAAAAATAATCCAAAGAAAAGGCATAAAAAATCATGAGGAATTGATTATTTGCAAATATCATAAAAATTCATAATGTACTATCAGAACAATTTGTGTATGCGTAGTCTGATAAGCTTTTACTTTTCCAAGATGGAAACAACGAGCATATTCACATATAAGAAAATTATACACTCAGAGCTATACTGAAGTAGATTAGGCTTTATCAATAGCTAAGAGCAAGGAGCTCAATGATAGAAGTCCAGAACTACTTCCAGGTCTTGTAGTCTCAATGGCAGGGGTGACATTCAAAACTTCATGAACTATAGTGCGAAGTTTCTTACATAATTCACTATGTAGTTGCACAAATTTATACATTCTCTAAGCTTCATGAGATCTCGCCAATTTCACTCACGCTACTCTATTGCGTCAAGCAGGTGTTTAATTGATATTTTGATAGACAAGAGTCTTATCAGTTACAACACAAAACTGGTGGTGCTATTTATTGGATATGATTTTTTATTTTCTAATAAGAGAGTGCTTTCACACATAACTATATAAGCATCACAAGACACCTGAAGTAGAGCCATGATCAAAATCTGTGTTCGGTGTATTCCAATATCTAAAGAGAGCAACAAGAATAACAAGATTCCAATCTCACACATCATTGAATTAATAGCTTTTAGTGCAATGAGGGGATCAACCGGATTACCTTCACATTGCCAGTAACTGCAAAGTTCGTGTCAACTTCTTACTTAAATGGCGCTCTCTTCGTCAGTCTGCAAGAGAGGAATGTATTTTGTAGATTGATTGCATTGGCCATTATACAATACAAGATTCAATTCTCTCTCCATAAATCAGTACAACAAACTTAAATGCAAGATAAAAAACTTCTATCGTAAAGAAATAGAAAATAAAGACGCATATATGAATGATGTCAATTTTCAATGCTAAGCTAGAATATTATCAGACCAACAAAACAAAACTTCAACATATTCATTCGAAAACTCAGATAGGGGACAACGTCTAAATATTTTATCAACTTGAACAAGATTGAAAACAAATAACAAGAAATATATGCACAATACAAAAGTGTCTCTTACCATGACAAGATCCAATATAAGTTCTCCTCTTTCTCATTATATCATTGCAGAAAATATCACAAAAATCTGATCAAAACAACATTGTTCTCCTTCCTTAGGGTTACCATTGTTAACAAAAAGGACCTATATATGTTGCACATCAGCAACCTGTACATAAACGACGTAACGATGCTAGTAAAAAAGCACACCCAAAATTTCAAGTTTTAACTGTTAGTTACCATAACACCAATCATGCACTCACCACTCTAATTCAGTAAATAATTAAGTAATAACCATCCTACCGAGCGGAAGTATTTTAAAGAGCATTTGGTGAGAACGTACATAGTGCATGATACTAAAACTATGATCGGCTTTAGAGGATCCTAAAACTGAGTTGCAAGCAAAAGAATGAGAAATAAATGATACCTCTGTTTGGACTTTAAGCAACTTCAATTTATTGGGAGCTAAAGCTAGAGGTGCATCTTTTCCCGTGTGGGGCAATGTAGAGGAAGATGTGCAGTTCAATCACCGCCGAGGGAACTATGGCGGCGCCTGGTTAGATCCGGAAGAACATAGAGAAAAAAGGAACAAGCCACAACCAAAGCACACATAAACCTACCTTGAGAACCTCGTCATCTATGTGTGTTTGCACTACCGTGACATGTGTAGCGCGGCTGTCCTTCCTTCTCGGATCGCCAAGGAATGAGCTCCCTCTCCCGAACTATCTGCTGTTGTGCCCAACGCTTCTTCACCCAATCACCACCATGCTGCTCCTCTCCCCCCCCCCCGCTACTGCCGCTAGGCCGAGGGACACACTCAGCGGCGTGCAGCGGATAGGAGGCAAGGCACGTGGGGAGGTTGATGGAGAGGGGTCATGCACCAGAGTGGTTGAGGTCGAGCAGCCACCGAGATTGTTCGGGAGAGAGAAAGAGAATCTGACGAATGATGGGGACTGCGAGATCATGGGAGATCAAGCTCTTATATTCCTGATTTTGGGGCTGATTTTGTTTCCGTGTGAGTTGGGCTTGCGTTGACCAAATCAGCGGAGGGTGGGGCTGGCTATTCTTTCCATCGATCGATGGGTTACCCAACTGCATCTTCAGAAGTAGAGATAAATGATTTTTTATGGGAGAGATTACTGATGTTTTGGTAAGTAATGATTTGATTTGAACCAGTTAATGTATGACGTTGTTTTGGGAAGGTGTTGATCTGATTGAGTTAATGCACGCGTCAAATGGGCCGGCCCAAGTAGGGCGCTGTGATGGGACGTCAAAGGTGGGCGAAAGATAGAAGTGGTGGTATGAGGTGGGAGTGAGGCGAGACTACCAACTCAAACATTAGGAGTAGAGATATCTATATTCCTGATCTCAATTCTCTCAAGATACATAGTGCATGTCACTGTACTACACATGCTTCCTCGTCATCCCACTAATTATTTCTGAAAAATGCTACTCCCTCCGTCTCATAATATAAGAATGTTTTAGACATTAGTGTTGTGTCAACAGTCTTATATTATGGGACAGAGATATAGTATTTATATACTTAACTCATCACACATGCCACCTCATCAATTCACACTAACTATATTTCTCTCAGCATGCATGAAAATACTACTTATGTTCTATATGTACTCCCTTCATTTTTATTTACTCTATATTCTGTATATTAGATTTGTCTAAAATCAAACTTTATATGCTTTCAAAAGTTTATAGAAAAATATATTAACTTATACACCACTAAATCAATACCATTGGATTCATCATCGCATATATTTTCACATCGTATAAATTTGTTACTATAAATGCTTATATTATTTTCTACAAACTTGGTCAAACTTTATAAAGTTTGACTTAAGTTAAAGCTAACATCGTTTTTTTGAGACATGTCAAAGCTAACATATTGTCACGGGGTAGCCTTTTTTTTTAAGCACTATCACGGGGTAGCCAATTCGATTCTCGTCGAGAGCCCATTGTGCGTGTTTAGGCCCTGCTTCAACACTGAGATTCCTTACCAGATCATGGCCCAACCCAACCGGTTGAAAGCCTGGCCCATCGCGCAACCTCGGTTTTCCACATCTCCACGAGACCACTCCCATCTCTAGAACTTTCTTCCTTGCCTCCGCCTCCACCTCCACCTCCGCCCCCCTTCCTCCTCCAGCTCCAAACCCAGGAAACCCTCGCCTCCCCTCCCGGCGTCCTATTCCCGCCGCCCGAATCCCACCCCAACCGGACCCGAGCTAGAAGGAGGAGCAGAGCAAGATGCCCCCGAAGAAGGCGGCGGCGTCGAAGGCCGACGTCGCGAAGAAGCAGAAGGTCGTGGAGGACAAGACCTTCGGGCTCAAGAACAAGAACAAGAGCAAGAACGTCCAGAAGTACGTCCAGTCGCTGCACCAGTCCGTCCAGCCCAAACCCGACCCGACCAAGACCGCCGCCAAGGCACGGGGAACACTCAGATCGAAGCCGTCAATTCCCTCATCAGATGTTTGCTCCTCTGACCTTTTTTTCTTGTTTGTGGATGTGGATGCGCAGAAGAAGAAGGAGGAGGAGAAGGCGCGCGAGAAGGAGCTCAACGATCTATTCAAGGTCGCCGTCAGCCAGCCCAAGGTCCCCGTTGGTATGGCCTCCTCCCCTTATCACCCAGTTTTGAGCGTATAGGTCTCTTCTAGTGGATTTATTAAGAATCCCTTACTGTGGATATGAAGTTGTTGTGAATTGATATGTGGTGTATACGGTAGTGTGCAAGTGCTTCTGGTAATACTGGTGACTGGTGTTGATTTGTTCTAATGTAGGAAGGGTTTGGTCAGTTCTTTCTATGTAAACATGTTAGCTCTTTCAAGTCTTGCAGATTGCGATGTTTCATTACGATATTTTAGTACTGGTAGTTTGTTCAAAAGATTGCTATTCTTGTGACAGATGCTCATGCTTTGGTTGTGTGCTATTGTGCTTTGTGCAGGTGTCGACCCCAAGTCGATACTTTGTGAGTTCTTCAAGGCCGGACAATGTCAGAAGGGTTTTAAATGCAAGTTCTCACACGACCTGAATGTCCAAAGGAAGGGCGAGAAGATTGATATTTACAGCGACAAGCGCGATGGAGGTAAATAAATGATTGCTACTTCTTTTGTTTTGGAGTCATTCAATTTTCTCGGTAGAAATTCACATGTTCCTCTGTCATGTACAGAGGAAGAAGATACAATGGATGACTGGGACCAGGAGACCCTTGAGAAAGTTATTGCGTCAAAAAACGCAGAGTACCAGCAGAACAAACCTACTGATATTGTATGCACTATTCCGAAACTGTTATACACATTTTTCAAGCATTTCTCATTATATGATGTGTCACTTTCAACTTTCATTTTGCTCTAAAAGAATAAATAATTTGTACTAATGTTCTTGTTGGTAATATTTGTGCTAGATGATACTATATTGGTTCTATTTTACTCTTTATATTTTGTCTTCAATTCATGTTTTGCGCTCTTATCTTTAGAGGAATGTATGCATTTCAAATGGAAAGCAGTAGTGCCTTTTGCACCTATTATCATGCACTTTCTGTGATGCCAATAAGTCATTTTTCCGCTGTATATGATTTTCAGTTAATTTTCTTTAATCTGGATGCAGACGCAGTTTCTTTTGGCCAATCAAATCAATGATTAGTTATTCTAGTTCCTAGAGCCACTATGGGCGCACCTGGTCTATTTTTACAAGTGATTAGATTGATACTTCCTCTGTAAACTAATGTAAGAGCGTTTAGATCACTAACTAAAGTAGTGTTCTAAACGCTCTTATATTAGTTTACGGAGGGAGTATAATCTAATTCATTGGCATGTTGTAACTTCTCTAGGCCGCAGTGTGGTTAAGATTTGTTGTTATCAAGGATTCCGAGTAGAGTTCTGTGACACATTGACTATACACAATCATAATCTCCAGAAGGCAGCAACATTATCACGTAGTAACTAAGTACACTTGCTATAATAAAACTCGGATAGCGGATGTACTCACTTGTATGGTATTGATACAAATTCTTCAGTTCTATGCTAATTAACATTTTTCATCGTGTTTGCACTTGTAACCCTGTTATGACGACATAATCAGTTTCTTGTCTTTACATTTCTTGTTTTTTGTTGTTTAACTTGGCTGTTATAAACTTGCATTGTCTCACTATGCTTAAGGGACAACACTCATAGGACACCATCCCGAGTTAAAACAAAAATACAGTGCTGAGCACAGCATTATACGCTACTTACTTTCCTATTTATCAGATTCTGGCCCACCCCGTCGTCAAAGCGTTCTTGTTTTTAACAGGATGATGATTTTGCTAATTATTTTCCGCTGTAGGTTTGCAAGCACTTTCTTGATGCTGTGGAGAAGAAGCAGTATGGGTGGTTTTGGGTTTGTCCAAATGGCGGCAAGGAGTGCCGCTACAGGCATGCCCTTCCGCCTGGCTATATACTAAAGTCTCAGATGAAAGCCTTACTAGAGGAAGAGAGTAAGAAGGTTGCAATTGAAGATGAGATTGAAGATCAGGTAAGATGAAGATTAGCATAAATCCTTCCTGTCTGCAACAGTGAAACTATTGTTCTTTGTCTGTTGTCTAAATGACTTTATTGGCATTGCTGTGACATTCTCCACTCCTTGTTCATCTAACAGCGCAGAAAGGTTCAAACCACAACCCCTATGACTACAGAATTGTTCATGGAATGGAAAAGGAGGAAGGCAGAAGAAAAGGAAGCTGGTCTGGCGGCCTTGCGGGCGGATAGGGCTAAGAATGACCGTATGAGGTAATAACCTTATCTTCTTTTAGTGACATGTTTTGACCTGTGAGCCCTTGTGGTACCTAATGTAACTGTGATTGTTCTTGTATCCAGTGGCCGCGAGTTGTTCATGGCCGATGCAAGTGTGTTTATTGATGATGCTGAAGCATATGAAGTTTATGAAAGACGTGAAGAGCCACAAGCTAACCAGGAACAGGTTAAATTTCCCTCCTTTACTAAATCGGTCACTAGTGTGATAATCAAATACAAATGTCCTAGCATGATCAGATTGTGAGAGCAGAATGGGTCTTGGCCTTTAGAACAAGAAAGCTCTGATATAATTTCTGTTAAAAATACCTGGGGGCAGCCACACTCCCACTTAAATTTTGTCATAGTTTCTGCTGCCCCCAAAACTTCCAAAGTAGTCCCCTTGAAGTTGTCTGTTATGGACTAGATTTTCAGTTGAGAGAGGGCCATTGCCTCCAAGGTGGGGCAAGGTAGAAGGAGAATTCTTTCTATTTTCTTGCTTAACAATTTTTCTTGGCTACTCTTTTTTATAGAACATGACTCTGTTTAGCCTTTCCTAGTCTCTACCAGGACTCTGTTTTTTGGATTTTTTATGTAACGACCTAAATCATCTCAACTTAACTTAAATTCTGTAGTTGCTTACCGTACATATCGTGTGGTGTCAACTAGGACTCCTATAATGTAGCAATCCCGTCACAGCTAAATTAGACCCCAACAGGTTCCCTCCCGTGCACATGCTCTTTTAAACTACTTTAGACTATCCTGCCCCCTCGCGTAGCCCTGGAAAAATAGTTTTGAAGGTCATACTCTGCATATTTTCAAAGAAACTAATAGAAGAAGCATGTGAAGCTCCACTCCTGATGTGGTTTGTACTTTTTGTTACTTAAAAAGTTAAAATGCCTAAAACATAATTGGGCGACCCCAAGCAAGCTACCCATGTGTCCTCTTGCTAGTCAAAATTTTGATGAAGGGTTTTGTTGCCAATAAGGTTTGCCCAGTAGGGATGCGGTGGCGTTATTCTTTTGTTGTATGAAGTTGAATTGGTTCTTAATTGATATGTTTTGAGAATTTAAAACTACGTGGCTAAGATGTCAGAAATCTTGGTATCCAAATGGGGTGTTTGTTTTTACAATTTAAGGTTTGAGAAGGGGCTCCACGAAGGAATATCATCTAATTGTCATTCCAGTTTTATCCTGCATCTTATGTTACCTACTTACACCACAAAAGGCTACTTATTCTAGGGA
>NC_041385.1:626341256-626347087 GCF_002162155.2 Triticum dicoccoides
CATGTTTAGTTGGCAATTCCCATGAGGTATTATGCATGCTTGCTAAGAAATAAATTAATAGACAAAACTGTAAGGACGGATCAAAGAAGTAATCTGTGACCACACTAAGATTTTGTTTGTGTTACATACACACCTGAGACTATACTGTTTGAGATTCGTCTTGCATTTAATTTGGTAGCATCATTTTAACTAGCTATATGATTTCTTGAAAACATAGTTAACTTGCTATATCTCCTAGTCTTTGGAATGTAAAAGAGGAAATAAGCAGGTCTGTAATCTAGTGTTAAGAATTGGAATTCTATGCTGGAAAGTTTTTGTTACTTGCTAGTTTAAAGCGATTTGCTTTAGTGCATACATTAGTATGGAGTTTAATAGTACAACCAAAATGCTGGCTGATCTACACAAATGGTATTCTATACGTTAGTCTGTGTATTGATGTATATGTTTTAAACTTGCTTCCATAGGGCAAGAAAAGTCAGGATGAAGGTCCAAGCTCATCAACATCTAATGGCAAGGAGGCCGATGAGGAGCTGGATGATGAAGATATAGATGATGACGATGACCTCGACCTTGACGAATTAAATGAACTTGAAGCAAGCCTGTCGAGAACTTCCATTCAAATTCGAGAACCAGGTGAGGGGACATCATCTTGAACAGGGAGGTCATTGAGAAGTCGTACTCCATTTTTGCGCTCCAAATCGGCCTACTTGCTTTATTAGATACAGAAGGGTGGAGCATAGATGCAAGTGGACATTAGTTTCAAGTGACTATGCTCATCATCTGTTTTGAGGGAGCGATGATTAACTGATGATGCCCAGTGTTAAGAACATGACATTTGATGTTTCCTGTGTTGCCTTGTTGTCTTTGTGGGAGTTATTTTGCTACTTTGTGAATAACAGCACCAACGTTTTTCTAGCCTTGTGCAAAACCTATATGGAAAACCTTGGTGCGGACCTATTTATAAGTGGTGGCCCAGGATTGTAGTCTTTTTATCCCCTTTCTTTAAGAGAATTTGTGGATCTTAGATCACCTTGGGGTGTGTGTGTGCATCAAGAATCAGCACATTTCTGTTGGTTCCTTTTTTGTTCATTCCATTTTGCTTTTTTTTATTTTTTACTACTTCCTCCGTCCCGAAATACTTGTCGAAGAAATGCATAAAAATGAATGTATCTAGAACTATAAAATACATTTAGATACATCCATTCCTCTGATGAGTATTTCTGGACGGAGGGAGTATTTGTTCCGCGATCTGCTCAATGCCGTGATACGTTAATGTGGCGTATCTTGGAGAACCAGGGCTTATTCAGATGTCAGAATGTAACAGCTTCGCAACTTTATGCCTCAATATCGTCTCGTGATTCTCGTCCAAAGCCCGACTGGTGCTACGAGCCTACGAGGCACCCCGTCCCTATTGCTGCAGGTCCAACGAGCAGAACGGGTAGCAGCGTGTGTAACTGTAACTTAAGCCCTAGGCAGAGTTGCATTCTCCCTGGCCCAGCTCAACTTTTGTCGAGTGTACTTTTGACGAGTGAGTGAGTACATCGGCCAGTTGTGTCACTGAGAGGACACAGGTGATTACAGCGATATGGTTGATCGATGGCGTGTCCGTGACTCTGCTTCGAGGCACACCCTCCATTCCATAATGTACTGCACATAGTTTGTTCTTCAAATCAAACATCACAAAGTTTGATCAGGTTTATTAAGAAAAATATCAACAATAATATGAAAGTCTATCTTTTGTTTTATGCAGTGATATGAATTTGATGATGAGGGTTGCTACGTGTCGGTCGGTGAATATAATATATAGTGCGCACACTCGTACGTACTTGAGATTTTTTTTTTCCGGTAAAGTGGAGCCACAAGAACCGGAGTGCACATACATACATATATATTTGGCATCCTGCTGCTCAACTTAGCATCTCTTTCCGGGTAAATCTGGCTTTGATCGATCCACATTAGACATTATTAGTCGGAGCATCTGAAAGACCGGGAACGAACCGAAAGGCGGGAAAGCCTTGCTATAATATTAATTGTGTGGTGCATTTAGTGGAATCCCTACAAAGACTTATATTTAGGAACGAAGGGAGTATGTCGGACACACAACAACACGTACTCCCTCCGTCTGAGAATACTTGTCATCAAAATGAATAAAAAAATATGTACCTACAACTAAAATACAACTAGGTATATCCTCTTTTATTCATTTTGATGACAAGTATTTCCGGACGGAGGGAGTACGTACTTAGAATTTGCACTTTGCTGCGGCGACTGGCTTCTCATTTCTTCTTGGCGCCGGCGGGCGCGGCTGGCGGTTTGGCGGTCCCGCCTTTCTTGCCGCCCGCATCGCAGACGAGCCCCGACGCCGTGGCCACGGCGGCCCTACGATGTGCTTGGCGATGCTCTCCTTGACCTGGCCCCGCCGCGGCAGCGGGTTCCCCGACGGCGTCTTGCAGATGCAGCGGTTGGCCGGAGCGCGGCAGCTAGTCGACATTGCTGAATTGCAGAGGTGTACTAGCTGCTTGCTCACCCTCTGCGGCTGCGCTCTCTCTAGCCTGGTCAGGGAGGGAGGGAGTGTTTTGAGGATGAAGTTGGCACCAGCCGATCGAGTTTAAATAGTGAAGCAAAAGGGGTAGCCAAGGATGGATGGATGGATGCATGAGCCCACTGCACCAACCGGCCGTGGCTGGGGATGGATGAGGAGAAGCCGGGGAGGACCGGGCCGGGGGGTGACTTGGACTCGGGAGTGTGGACTGACAGTCAAGGCCGTGGTGGCACTCTCTTGTTTGACTCGAGTGGCAAGCCGGGGCCGGGCCGGGGGCAGGTGGTGGCCGGCGAGGAGCGAGCGTGCCGTGGTGTTGTCAGTACATGGAAAGGTCGGTCGGAGATGGGAGGTAGCGAGGTTCCAGCATGCGGGAAAGCTCAACACGCAGATCGTGGCCCGTGCCATTCGTTGGGCAGCACATATGGGCATGTTTGGTTGCCATTGTCAACAGTTCCTGCATCGCATACATTTCTCAACCCAGCCTGGTTGAGTAAAAACAGGCCTTAATACGTCATGTGTAAGTTGTTTGGTTGCCTGTATCTAGTGTTCCTGCATTAGGTAGTACGCAAGTGCACTTTGTTTGGTTGCCTGCATTGGCCCTAGTGGCACATGAACACGGCGTTTGGTTGTATACGGCGTACATATTGTGCTTACCTTGTACCCTAGTTGGTGAGCTTACCCACAATGATCACACCTAGCACACCAACGCCACAACACAACAATGACGATGAACTGGGCGAAGATAATGAAGTTCTTCAGCTTCAGCCCAAATTGACGATCCACCTTAGCACCTTCCACTTTGACACCTCCAACCTTGACACTGTCAACACTGCTGCCTCCATGTTTACACATCCAATTGGAGTAAGCTTGTTCTGCTGCCTGCCTAGTCTTGAACCCTCTATAGCTGTTGTTGCTATACGATACCACTTGTGCATTGGCTTCTTCCCATGAACTATAAACCCCTAGAGCCTCGATGAACACAACATATCACTTGCCCTAGCAATGCACAAGAGCAACAGTTGAAGCAGCAAATCAATGAAGCACATAAGTAGCAAGCAAAGTAGCACACAAACAACAATGGAGCAGAAGAGAATTAAAGCATGCATGATCATACATCATAGCAAGTTCAACCTAGCACTACCTTGGTGTTAACCTACCACCACATCCAAAAGAGGGTGTCGTCCTACCACCGCAAGTTCACCATCAGCGTGAGGGGTTAGTATATACCACCTCACTAAAATATACAGACCATCATTTTTTTCAGCCCTAGCTACACAAAATGTACATCGTCATCGTCGTCGTCGTCGCCACCGCCATCGCCATCGGGGATCATGCACGCTCACAGGCAGCACTACTCTAGTAGTAGTGCTCGCCCAGCCAGCTCCTGAGCCACAGCACCCTGTGAGCGTCTGTCATGGCAACGAACCTAACACCCTGGGCCTTGTTGTCAAGCAGGTGGCTGAGAGCTGCCATGAGACCCTCGCGCTGAAGCCACCCTGGGTCATGACAACGCCATATATGTCAGGGTGGACGTCGAGGGGTTTGCCCTCCCTGATGGCTGTTGCCACCTCCATCACTGCCTCAGTCATGCTGCAAAAGACATTGATTTTCTCCTCCATCAGGCCTCCTCTCTTCCTCTTCCTATCATGGACGGGGTCAAATGGCTTGTCGAAGGGCTTCGCAGCTAGCTTGTCAAGGCCATCAAGGACCTCTACGTCCGGGGTCCCAGGAAAGTCTGGCATGGGAGAACCAAGAGGCTCCCCCAAGCCCATGGCATGCTTCCCAGTTGCCAGCCCGCAGGAGAAGATGTGCTGCATCTGGCTGTAGTTTTGTATGGGTGTGTTGAGGAACTCAGCATTCCTTGGGTGGTCCTAAGAATGAAACACAAGTGTTGTTAGTTGCAATTAGGACTAGGCAATGGTGGACAGTATAAAAAGGAGGAGGGCTGTGAGCTAACCGCGACATGGCCGGCGTAGTGCTCTGCCTCTGAGGGAGTCCTGGATAAGGGGGTATCCGGACAGTCGGACTATATACTTTGGCCGGACTGTTGGACTATGAAGATACAAGATAGAAGACTTCGTCCCGTGTCCGGATGGGACTCTCCTTGGCGTGGAAGGCAAGCTTGGCGATTCGGATGTAGATCTCCTTCTCTGTAAACCGACCCTGTGTAACCCTAGCCCCCTCCGGTGTCTATATAAACCGGAGGGTTTAGTTCGTAGGACAGAACAACAATCATACCATAGGCTAGCTTCTAGGGTTTAGCCTCTCTGATCTCGTGGTAGATCAACTCTTGTAATACTCATATCATTAAGATCAATCAAGCAGGAAGTAGGGTATTACCTCCATCGAGAGGGCCCGAACCTGGGTAAACATCGTGTCCCCAGCCTCCTGTTACCATTAGCCTTAGACACACAGTTCGGGACCCCCTACCCGAGATCCACCGGTTTTGACACAGACATTGGTGCTTTCATTGAGAGTTCCTCTGTGTCATCGCTGTAAGGCTCGATGGCTTCTCCAATCTTCAAAAATGCCGTCCTGGGTGAGACTTTTCTCCCCGGACAGATCTTCATGTTCGGCGGCTTCGCACTGCGGGCCAACTCGCTTGGCCATCAGGAGCAGACCGATAGCTACGCCCCTGGCCATCAGGTCAGGTTTGGAAACCTAAACTACACTGCCGACATCCGTGGAGACTTGATCTTCGACGGATTCGGGCCCATGTCAGGAGTGCCGAACGATCACGACGTGCATGACCTAGATCAGCAGTCAGACAGTATTTGGAACATCACACCTGCTACAGCTCCGGACTTCGTTCTAGAGCAGGTCGTGCCTTCCGAGGACGGGTGGATGGACCCCGCCCCGAAGGCCGCACACTCATCGGCTTTGGAGCCGAACACAGACTCCTCTCCTAAGGAAATCTGTATTTCCGGACCCTCGGACTTGTCTCCGGCCGTATGTTCCGGACCGCGCGCATCCGGGCCCATCGAATCTAACTGGACTCCAGTTATGGAGTTCATCGCCGCGGATATCTTTCAGCACTCGCCCTTCAGAGACGTGCTAGATTCATTAAGGTCTCTCTCTCTATCAGGAGACTCCTGGCCGAACTATGTCCGTCTCGAGTGGGAAGCTGGCGACGAAGAAATTCGTTACCCACCCACCACCCACTTAATAGCCACGGTCGATGACTTGACCGACGTGCTTAACTTCGATTCCGAAGACATCGACGGTATAGACGACGATGCGGGAGAAGAACAGGAACCACCGCCCACAGGGCGCTGGACTGCCACCTCTT
>NC_041385.1:626347680-626353240 GCF_002162155.2 Triticum dicoccoides
AATACTCCCAAAGAAACCAATGGCGATGAGGCAATGGGAGATAACCCCTCGGGGAAGAAATCAAAACATGGGCATCATCGGCGCCGCTCCAAGCCCGCCACAACAACACCGACACTGGAGAAGAAAATCCAGATGGTGCTGAAGAGGAATACGATCCTGATTAACCCACCTTCGAGCAAGCCGAACAGGAACACGAGCAGGCTAGCCCAGACGAACAGGCGACAGACGGATACTTGGAGGACGATAACTATATGCCTCCCTCCGAAGACGAGGTGAGCCTCGGTGACGACGAATTCGGCGTACCAGAGGATCCCATAGAGCAGGAGTGCTTCAAGCGCAGGCTTATAGCCACTGCAAGAAGCCTGAAAAAGAAGCAGCAGCAGCTCCAAGATGACCAAGATCTGCTCGTAGACAAATGGACCGAAGTCCTGGCGGCCGAGGAATACAGACTCGAGCCCCCAAGTAGGGGATACCCAAAGCACAAACCGCTAGAAGAAGAGGCCGAAGAGCCTGAACTTCCAGCACAAGATGAGGCTGACCGGCCACCCCGTGGCCGGGATAAAATGACATATCAGGCCGGACACCAGCCCGCACCCCCACGCCGGTTCACTACGGCCCGGGGCAATACGCAGGACCTGCGAGACATATTGGAAAACAACGCAGGACAACCAAGATCGATCTACGGATCACGGGGGCGCGCCACAGCTCATGACACCGATCGTCATGCCGGATACAATACTGATAAATCCGGCCGGGCCGGACATAACTGACCCGACCTAATCGGACTACGCCGCGACATAGCCCGGCACAGAGGCACCGCACACCCCCTCTGCTTCACTGATGAAGTAATGGAACATGAATTCCCAGAAGGATTTAAACCCATCAACATCGAGTCATACGATGGCACAACAGACTCCGCGGTGTGGCTCGAAAATTTTCTTCTCCACATTCACATGGCCCACGGTGATGACCTACATGCCATCAAGTATCTCCCACTCAAGCTTAAAGGGCCAGCAAGACACTGGCTGAATAGCCTGCCAGCAAACTCCATTGGCAGTTGGGAAAATCTTGAGGACGCATTCCTCGATAACTTCCAGGGCACCTACGTGCGACCACCGGATGCTGATGACTTAAGTCACATTACCCAACAGCCCGGAGAGTCAGCCAGGAAATTCTGGACTCGGTTCCTAACTAAAAAGAACCAAATTGTCGACTGCCCGGACGCCGAGGCCCTGGCGGCCTTTAAGCATAATATCCGTGACGAATGGCTTGCCCGACACCTCGGCCAAGAAAAACCGAAGACCACCCTCACGATACTAATGACCCGCTTTTGCGCGGTGAGGACAGCTGGCTGGCTCGCAGTAACACCGCGGCAGGAAACCCTGTTACTTCAGATATCCGTGACAGTAACAGAAAGCCACGGCGCAACAGACACAAGCGTCGAAACAATGGCGATAATGCTGAGGATACGGCAGTCAATGCCGGATTCAACAACTCCAAATCCGGTCAGCGGAAGAAGCCGTTCAAAAGAAACATTCCGGGATCGTCCAGTCTGGACCGCATACTCGACCGCTCATGCCAGATTCACGGCACCCCCGATAAACCAGCCAATCACACTAACAGAGATTGCTAGGTGTTCAAACAGGCCGGTAAGATAAATGCCGAGAACAAGGACAAGGGGCTGCACAACGATGATGACGAGGAGCCCCGACGTTCGAACACTGGAGGACAGAAGAAATTGCATCCCCAGGTAAAAACGGTGAACATGATCTATGCCGCTCACATCCCCAAATGGGAGCAAAAACGTGCACTCAGGGATGTCTATGCGATGGAGCCCGTCGCCCCAAAATTCAACCCATGGTCATCCTGCCCGATCACCTTTGATCATAGGGACCATCCCATCAGCATCCGTCACGGCGGCTCAGCCGCATTGGTCCCTGACCCAATCATCGATGGATTCCACCTCACGTGAGTTCTCATGGACGGTGGCAGCAGCCTGAACCTGCTTTATCAGGACACAGTGCGTAAAATGGGCATCGATCCGTCACGGATCAAACCCACTAAAACTACCTTCAAAGGTGTAATTCCAGGGGTAGAGGCCCGCTGCACGGACTCAATAACACTCGAAGTGGTCTTCGGATCTCCAGATAACTTCCGAAGCGAGGAGTTAATCTTTGATATCGTCCCTTTCTGTAGCGGCTACCATGCACTACTTGGATGAACCACGTTCGCTCGATTCAATGCGGTACCACACTATGCATACCTCAAGCTCAAAATGCCAGGACCTCGTGTGGTCATAACAATCAATGGAAATACAGACTGCTCCCTCCGTACGGAAGAGCACACTGCGGCCCTCGCGGCAGAAGTACAAAGCAGCCTCCTCCGACAAATAGCAATTCGACAACGACAACCCCGAACACCGTCAAGCGAGTCCAGAGTACCCCGCAACAGGACCGTCAGGCACACCAGGAGCTCGATTAGCAATCCGGCCTCCACCCCAGCCCCATTCAGGCGGCGTTCGTGCCACGCATACATAAATACGTGCTCAAAATACCATGGGCATAGGTGGAGGTGAGACGACAATGCGGCCGGAGTGCGGCTCAGCCGCCATGAGGCCCGCATACCATTTTTTCTTTTTTTTCAGGACCCCACTTTGAGGCAGCCCCTTCAAAGAGATCGGATAACCGGACTCACTACAGAGGGGACACCAAGGAGGCAAGAGGCTTTGCACACAAGGGAATACTTAGGTGGTCTTCTTCAATGATCGTTATACCTGTTCTTACATACCCACATGTAGCCTGCCCTTGGATAGGACATGTCAAATAGTCCTATTTCTTTCTGCTTAATGCATTAATTGTACACCTACGCCTTGTCATGTTGTCCAAATAAATTGGAAGTAGTACACAGCGTCAGCTTCTTATTACTATCTGCATATTTTCCGTTGAATATTTATTCAATATTGCATCCGTACATTTTTGTACGCTCAGTTTGCCAGGGGCTTCTTATCGAGCCCCATAATATGGCAAGAAAAGTCCGAACACTTTCGACAGTGCGGCACCCCGAACTTATAGCATTATATGCATCAGCTCCGAATCATGTCTTGGGTCAATAGTTGGGTTAGCCCAGCTCCCTTGTTTTGGTACCTTACATTCCGTTATATCGGCTAAGGTAGCGCAGGGAGAACTACTGCGATTGTGTCCCGGTTCTTCCGGACGAGCACCTCAGTAGAGAAAGCCGAAAATTAACCGTCATGATGCGGCGAGAGCTGGTCGCTGTTCGCGAGGTACTAAATCCCTAAAGATTTCTTTCCGCTTAAGGCGAGGAATCGGCCTTGCCCGATTTAGGCGTGTATAACACCGCAGTTCGGCCTTCCGAATACTAGGGGCTTAGTGAGAGTTATAAAGCCAAATAGTTCGATTGCCTTGTTCGCTGCGCTAAACACCTCCTTAAAGGAGCAAGAATTTGGAAAAAAGAGTGTTTGGATTTTCCACGAACACCCCAGTACTAGTTACAAGGGGGCGGAAGCCGACGACTGGCCTACTTTCAGATTTTGATAAACAACCGCAGAGAAGGTAATATTTTAAATCAAACAAAGCGTTATATAGCGCAATCAAACTCCTCCTTATATTACACAGACGACATGAGTACATTTACTCAAAAAATATGTTCTTAGGACATTCATTTGCCACAAGTCGAGCGCCTTTCATAATGCCATCATAATATTTTTCGGGGTAGCGATGCTCCTTGCCCTTCGGGGTCCATCCTTCACGAGCTTCTCAGCATCCAGTTTGGCCCAATGCATCTTCGCGCGGGCAAGGGCCCGTCGGGCACCCTCAATACATACAGACTGCTTGATAACTTCTAGCTGTGGACAGGCATGCACCATCCGCTTCACCAGGCTAAAGTAGCTGCCGGGCAGGGGCTCGCCAGGCCACATCCGGACTATGAGGTCCTTCATGGCCTGTTCGGCCGCATTGTGGAGTTCGACCAGTTGCTTCAGTTGTTCACTTAGAGGCATCGGGTGTTTGGCCCCAGTATATTGGGACCAGAACAGCTTCTCCGTGGAGCGCCCCTCTTCAGCGTGATAGAACTCCGCGGCATCCGAAATGCTGCATGGCAGATCTGCGAATGCCCCTGGAGAGCTCCGGATTCGTGTAAGTACAAGAAATGACTCCTCCACATGCTTGCTTTGCATAAAGAATGCCTTACCCTCCGCTATCTTCTTGGCCGCCCGGATTTCCTGGAGGGCCTTTTGGGCTTCGGCCTTGGCGTCGGCCGCGCTCTAGAGGGCCATCGCAAGCTCAGACGCTTGCGTCTTGAAGTCATGCTCCAAGGAGTCGAACTTCTTGCCGAACTCCTGGAGCTCTTACTGTACTTCTCCCACCTGAGCATCTTGCTTCTCGCGCTCGGTGCGCTCCGTATTCGCCTTGGCTTCGGCTGCGGACAGCGCTTCCTTCAGGGCTGCCACTTCGGTCGCGGTCCCTATCAAAAGCCATGATGTTTTTTTTACCATCACCAACTTTTTATCCTCTATACGACATATGGACGGGGTTTCACTTATCTTTGTTCTCCTCGAGCTGCTTCTTTACGAGGCCGAGCTCTTCTTTGGCCTGCCCCAGTTTGCGCTTGAGTCCGGCAACCTCAGCCGTGCACGCAGCGGCGGTCAGCAGCAGTGCCTGTTTGTTCATACAGACAAGTACTATTAGCTTTCTGTGTTTTTTTAGTTGACCCTCAGTTTGGCTTTTCTTTCCGAATACCAACCAGAGTATCAGAGGCTACTGTCTATCGGGTGATATTTCCTCACACTCTTTTACCTCAAAGCCTGTTAGCAGGCTGGTGCAGGCTTCGGTCAATCCGCTCTTGGCGAACCAAACCTTCTCAATCACCGTACTCATAAGCGTACGGTGTTCATCGTCGATGGAAGCGCCTCGAAGCACTTCCAACAAATTATCCGATGCCTCCGGCTGGGCGGAGGTCATCGGCACGGCCGGCTCGCCCTCCTTCGCGAGGGACTACTTACTGGAATCCGGAGCCTTTGTAGGCTCCGGCGCAGTAACCGGCTGGGAGCCAGACTTGCTGTGGCTCCCGTCAGCATAATCCATGGGGGTCTCACCCCCCATGTGTCAGGCGCCCGAGATTTTTCCTTGGGGCGTCTCCGGAACCATCGCCTCCTGCTCTGGCATCCTCCGGGACAACACCTCGGTGTCATCCGAAGGTCCTGGGGAGGTGGCCGTCGGGAGTGAATTCATCTCCGACTCGTTCAGAGATTCCTCCGAAGAGGACTCCCCGAGACTGGACCCGGCCGGACTGCATATACGTGTTCGGCGTCATTATAAATCATGAGGTCAAAGTCGCACAGAAAATATTATGGAATGCGAATACTTACGACCTCGCTGGGGGTTTGCCCCTAGGTAGCAACTCCTCGTTGCTGTAGGCGGCAGTAGTGGAGTGATCTGGAAGGGACGCCTTTCCCTTCTTCGACATCCCGGCCTCCCCCGACGGGGCGGCCTTCCTTTTCTTCTCCTCCCTAGCATAGGGAGGGGGCATCTCTTCATGTCCC
>NC_041385.1:626353575-626372471 GCF_002162155.2 Triticum dicoccoides
GGATGACGATTCTATCACGGCTTTGCGCCGGAGACCTTTTCTGGTCCCCGCAGCCACCTTCTTGGGCCCTTCGGTCCCCTCAGTTGAGGCGGCCTTCCTCTTTCTCTCCTCCCTTTCGTGGGAGGAGTGCGCCTCGTCATCTTCTGGCGAGGCGTCCTGTGCGGCCTCGCGCCGGAGACCCTTCCGGGCCCCCGCGGCCTTCTTTTCGGCCTTTTTCTCCAGCACCTTGTAAGGCGCCGGAACCAGCATCTCCGCTAGGAGTGCGTCTACTGGGTCCTCAGGCAATGGAGCCGGGCAGTCAATCCGCTCCGCCGTCTCCACCCAATCCTGTTCGGTCAGCATGGTGACTTAAAGATCCTCCCACGAATGTACTAGGGAGGGAACATCTTGTAACAATCAGAGGACTTACCGGACTAGCGAGGCGCTTTGCGCTGAGCCCACGGTCCTCGGAAAGGGGAGGAGGAACTTCACCGGTCTTGAACAGCACCTTCCAGATTTCTTTGTGCGTAGTGTCGAAGAGCTCTAGTAGCATCTGGTGTTCGGCCGGGTCGAACTCCCACATATCAAATGCCCGTCTTTGACACGGGAGAATCCAGCGAACGAGCATGACCTGGACCACGTTGACGAGCTTGATCTTCTTGTCCCTCATACTTCTAATACAGGTCTCGAGTCCGGTCAGCTCCGTGGGTTCGCCCCAGGCCAGGCCCTTCTTCTCCCAAGAAGTGAGCCGCATGGGGATTCCTGATCTGAATTTGGGGGCCACCACCCAGTTGGCGTCGCGCAACTCGGTGATGTAGAACCACCTTGGTGGCCACCCCTTTATGGTCTCCACGAAGGAGCCGTCAAGCCATGTGACGTTCGGCATCTTGCCCACCATGGCACCTCCGCACTCCACCTATTGACCGCTCACGATCTTCGGCTTCACGCAGAAGATTTTCAACCACAGGCCGAAGTGAGGCTTGATGCGGAGGAAGGCCTCGCACATGACGATGAACGCTGAGATGTTGAGGACGAAATTTGGGGCCAGATCGTGAAAATCTAGCCCGTAGTAGTACATGAGCCCGCGGACAAACGGGTGGAGTGGAAATCCTAGTCCGCGGACGAAATGAGGGAGAAATACTACTCTGTCCCAAGACTTCGGAGTGGGGGTAATCTGTCCCTCTACCGGAAGCCTGTGCGCGATGCTCTCGGCCAGGTATCCGACCTCCCGAAGCTTGGTGATGTTCTCCTCTGTGACGGAGGAGGCCATCCACTTGCCTCCCGCTCCGGACAGGTTGCGGTCCTACGGAGAAGGTGAGAACTTGGGCGCTGGAGCTCGAGGGTGCGAGAACAGATGAGAAAAGGAGGAAGAAGGCATGGGTAAAAACGGGAGATCTCTGTCCCTTTATAAAGGCGATGTAGAATGTGCGCCTCCCCACTTGCCTCTCGAAATCTCTTATTTTCCCAAGCGCCTCGATTGATGGCGCTGGTTGGGTTACCCATACCCGTATTGATGGAGATCCCGTGATAAGGGGACACGATCTCTGCTTTGACAAGACGTGCCAAAGAAACCGCCTCGCAATGTGTGCGGAAGCAGGTTGTAGAAAACGGTTCGAATAATTACCGAGCCGTGGCATGATGTCACACTACGAAGAGTTGTCAGCAGATTAGATTCTTGGATTATTATTCTCTCTACGGTGGTATATGGAATTTATCTTGCAGAGCTGGACACGGTCACTGTGTTCGGAACTTATCTTGAAGTATTCGGAGATGGAACCCGCCTCGCAATGCCGAAGACAATCTACGCGCCGGACTCATCGTCATTGAAGCCTGGTTCAGGGGCTACTGAGGGAGTCCTAGATAAGGGGGTATCCGGACAGCCGGATGATAACCCACAAGTATAGGGGATCGCAACAGTTTTCGAGGGTAGAGTATTCAACCCAAATTTATTGATTCGACACAAGGGGAGCCAAAGAATATTCTCAAGTATTAGCAGCTGAGTTGTCAATTCAACCACACCTGGAAACTTAGTATCTGCAGCAAAGTATTTAGTATCAAAGTAATATGATAGTGGTGGTAACGGTAACAGAAGTAAAGACAGCAAAAGTAATGTTTTTGGTATTTTGTAGTGATTGTAACAGTAGCAACCGAAAAGTAAATAAGCGAGAACCAGTATATGGAAAACTCGTAGGCACCGGATCAGTGATGGATAATTATGCCGGATGCGGTTTGTCATGTAAAAGTCATAACATAGGGTGACACAGAACTAGCTCCAATTCATCAATGTAATGTAGGCATGTATTCCTAATATAGTCATACGTGCTTATGGAAAAGAACTTGCATGACATCTTTTGTCCTACCCTCCCGTGGCAGCGGGGTCCTATTGGAAACTAAGGGATATTAAGGCCTCCTTTTAATAGAGAACCGGAACAAAGCATTAGCACATAGTGAATACATGAACTCCTCAAACTATGGTCATCACCGGGAGTGGTTCCGATTATTGTCACTTCGGGGTTGCCGGATCATAACACATAGTAGGTGACTATAGACTTGCAAGATAGGATCAAGAACACACATATATTCATGAAAACATAATAGGTTCAGATCTGAAATCATGGCACTCGGGCCCTAGTGACAAGCATTAAGCATAGCAAAGTCATAGCAACATCAATCTCAGAACATAGTGGATACTAGGGATCAAACCCTAACAAAACTGACTCGATTACATGATAAATCTCATCCAACCCATCACCATCCAGCAAGCCTACGATGAAATTACTCACGCACGGCGGTGAGCATCATAAAATTGGTGATGGAGGATGGTTGATGATGACAACGGTGACGAATCCCCCTCTCCGGAGCCCCGAACGGGCTCCAGATCAGCCCTCCCGAGAGAGATTAGGGCTTGGCGGCGGCTCCGTATCATAAAACGCGATGATTTCTTCTCTCCGGTTTTTTTCTCCCCGAAAGCCAATATATGGAGTTGGAGTTGGCGTCGGAGGGCCACCAGGGGGCCCACGAGGTAGGGGGCGCGCCCTAGGGGGGTGCCCCCCCACTCTCGTGAACAGGGTGTGGGCCCCCTGGTCTTCATCTTTGGCGAGGATTTTTTATTATTTTTTCTAAGATGTTTCGTGGAGTTTCAGGTCATTCCGAGAACTTCTATTTTCTGCACATAAAACAACATCATGGTAATTCTGCTGAAAACAACGTCAGTCCGGGTTAGTTCCATTCAAATCATACAAGTTAGAGTCCAAAACAAGGGCAAAAGTGTTTGGAAAAGTAGATACGACGGAGACGTATCAACTCCCCCAAGCTTAAACCCTTGCTTGTCCTCAAGCAATTCAGTTGACAGACTGAAAGAGAAAAAGAAAAAAATTTACAAACTCTGTTTGCTCTTGTTGTTGTAACATGAAAAGCCAGCATTCAAGTTTCAGCAAATATTATGAACTAACCATACTAACAATAACACATAGGTCTCACAATTACTCATATCAATAGCATAATCAACTAGCGAACTATAATAACAAAACTCGGATGACAAGAATTTCTCGAAATAATCATAACATGATATAACAAAATGGTATCTCGCTAGCCCTTTCTGAGACCGCAAAACGTAAATACAGAGCACCTTTAAAGATCAAGGACTGACTAAAAATTGTAATTCATGGTAAAAGAGATCCAGTCAAATCATACCCAATGTAAACCAATTATAATGAATGCAAACGACAATGTGCTCTCCAGCGGGTGCTTTTTAATAAGTAGGATGATGACTCAACATAAAAGTAAATAGATAGGCCCTTCGCAGAGGGAAGCAGGGATTTCTAGAGGTGTTAGAGCTTGGTTTTAAAATAGAGATTGAATAACATTTTGAGCGGCATACTTTTGCTGTCAACGCAATAACTATGAGATGACGATATCTTCCATGCTAAACAAATTATAGGCGGTTCCTAAACAGAATGATAAAGTTTATACTCCCCCTCCTCCACAA
This sequence comes from Triticum dicoccoides, assembly GCF_002162155.2. Classification (NCBI taxonomy): domain Eukaryota; kingdom Viridiplantae; phylum Streptophyta; class Magnoliopsida; order Poales; family Poaceae; genus Triticum; species Triticum dicoccoides. The sequence continues at coordinate 626,357,543 of NC_041385.1, forward strand.
GCATCAATCCATGGCTTGCTCGAAACAACGAGTGCCTCCAACATTCAACGGGTCCCAGGGGGAGTTTTGTTTGCAATTATTTTGATTTAGTTTGCATAAAGCATGGGAATGGGCATCCCAGTGACCAGCCATTTTCTCGTGAATGAGGAGCGGAGTCCACTCCTCTTGAGAATAACCGCCTAACATGGAAGACAAGGGCAACCCTAGTTGAAACATGAGCTGCTCGAGCATACAAAACAGAATTTCATTTGAAGGTTTGGAGTTTGGCACATACAAATTTACTTGGAACGGCAAGTAAATACCACATATAGGTAGGTATAGTGAACTCATATGGAACAACTTTGGGGTTTAAGGAGTTTGGATGCACAAGCAGTATTCCTGCTTAGTACAGGTGAAGGCTAGCAAAAGACTGGGAAGCGACCAACTGGGAGAACAACAACAGTCGTAAACATGCATTAAAATTAATTTACGCCGAATACAAGCAGGAGTAGGATATAATCTACCATGAACATAAATATCATGAAGGCTATGTTGATTTGATTCAACTACATGCATGAACATGTGCCAAGTCTAATCACTTAATTCATTTAAAGGAGGATACCATCCCATCATACCACATCATAATCATTCTAATAGCATGTTGGCACGCAAGGTAAACCATTATAACTCATAGCTAATCAAGCATGGCACAAGCAACTATAATCTCTAAATGTCATTGCAAATATGTTTACTTCATAATAGCTAACTCAGGAATGATGAATCATCATATTTACAAAAACAAGAGAGGTCGAGTTCATACCAGCTTTTCTCATCCCAATAAGTCCATCATATATCATCATTATTGCCTTTCACTTGCACGACCAAACGATGTGTATAGTAATAAGAGTGCACGTGCATTGGACTAAGCTGGAATCTGCAAGCATTCAATAAACAGGAGAAGACAAGTAATATGGGCTCTAAGTTAAATAAACAATCATGGATATAAGAGCCACTTCAACAATTTAATCAGGGTCTTCTCCTACTAACCCCCAAAGAAAAGAAAAGAAATAAAAACTATTTACACTGGAAAGCTCCCAACAAGCAAAAGAAGAACGGGAAATATTTTTGGGTTTTCTTTTTAGTCCTACAACAAAGAAATAAACTACTACTATTTTTTTTGTTTTTTCTTAAGGTTTATTAAACACACAAGAAGAAAGCAGGAAAAAGAAAATAAAATAGCATGGATATTACAGTGAAAGAGTATGAACATCGACATCTAGCAATGAGTGTGTGTGAACATGAATGTAATGTCGGTGGGAAATACGTACTCCCCCAAGCTTAGGCTTTTGGCCTAAGTTGGTCTATTGCCAGGGATAGCCTGGCGGATACCCGTAGGTGAAGCTGGGGTCGTACTGCGATGTAGCGGCTATCGCCTCCTGAGCTGCAGCGTGGCGTCGAGCAGCCTCCGCTCTCTTCTCGTACTCATCTGCCTCCTCTCTGGTAATAATATATCTTCCTTTTGTCTGAGAATCAAAGAAGGCAGGAGCAGGAAGAGTAATATGGACTACATGTCGTTTGTTAAAGATTAGTCGATACTAGAGAGGTGGTTCAGTCCTCTCAACAAACTGGTGGGAAACCATAGAATCAAAATCTAAATAGGTAGGGGGTAACTCCATATCACCCTCATGAATGTCTATCTCAAGAAAATTAGCTAAGCGGGTTGCATAAATTCCTCCAAAGAAATCTCCGTTATATCTGTTGTGATGCAACCTACGAGCTACGATGGCTCCCATATGATAAGATTGGTCTCCTAACACAGCACTTCTGAGAATGCTGAGATCAGGGGCACACATGTGACATGCTTCATCCTTAGCATTAATGCATCTACCTATAAAGAGAGCAAAATAATGTAAAGCAGGAAAGTGAACTCTCCCTAAAGTGGCTTGTGTTATATCTCTAGATTCCCCCACAGTTATTCTAGCAAGAAAGTCTCTATATTCTGATTTAGGGGGATCCCTGACACTACCCCATGATGGAAGTTTGCAAGCAGAAGTGAAATCCACTAAGTCCATGGTATAAGATTTGTCATAAAGGTCAAACATGACTGAAGGAGAATTATGCGAAGATGAAAACTCAAACCTCCTCACAAATGAACTTGTGAGATCATGATACTGGGGGCATTTGTCAGCTTCAAAGTCCTCAAGACCGGCGTTACACAAATATGTGCTAAATTCTTCTTTGATTCCCACTTGATTAAAGTTTTCCGAAGGACATTCACAGGGCCTCACAGGAGCGTCTCTTGGTGGTTCCTCATTAGCATCACGCATTGCAAGCCTGGGACCTTGCTTCCTTGAAGGACCACCTTGGAACATCCTCCTAAACATATTGTTTCCTCTGAAAAATTTCTGAATTTTTTAGTAACTTTTCAAATAAAAGTGAACCAACTTCAATAAAATTGATAGCAACTACTCCCACAAGTGCCTAGGGCCTATATCAAGCATTAGAAGTACTTGGAACCATATGAATTTGACATGAAAGCTCAAGGACATGGTCACCTTAGCAGCATAAATTTGCAATGAATAGAGCACTAGAACGAAAACTAATTGGACCAATGGAGGAGTCACATACCAAGGAACAATCTCCCCAAGCAGTTTTGCGAGAGGTGCTTTGAGCAAGGAGATCGAAAATCACAGCAACGGGGCTGGAACTCGTGCTTGAGTTGGTTTTTCGTGATTGTGCGAGACAGAGGAAGAAGATGAGTGCATGGATAAGTGGAGGAGGGCCACCATGGGCCCACGAGGCAGGGGGCACGCCCAGGGGGGGTAGGGCGCGCCCTACACCGTCGTGACCAGGTGGCAGCTCCCCCCGTGGTGATTTTTGCACAATAAATCCTCAAATATTCCCAAAAAAATCATATTAAATTGGCATGGCATTCTGAGAACTTTTATTTTCAGGATATTTTTATATTGCACGGATAAGTCAAGAGACAGATAGGAAAATACTATTTTACTTTATTTCTACTAAATAATAGAAAATATAAAGAGGGTACAGAAGGTTGTGCTTCTAGTTTCATCCATCTCGTGATCATCAAAATGAACCCACTAACAAGGTTGATCAAGTCTTGTTAACAAACTCATTCCGAATAATCACGGAACCGAAGAAATTTCGAATAACACTAAGTTACCTCAACGGGGATATGAAAATCCCCAACAATAAGAATATCATACTTTTTCTTGACAGTAGGGAGAGGAAATTCAAAACCTCCAAATATAATTGATGGAATTTTTCCAATAGAGTTGATACTGTAAACTTGAGGTTGTTTCCTCGGAAAGTGTACCGTGTGCTCATTGCCATTAACATGAAAAGTGATGTTGCCTTTGTTGCAATCAATAACAGCCCCTGCAATATTAATAAAAGGTCTTCCATGAATAATAGACATACTATCAGCCTCGGGAATATCAAGAATAACAAAGTCCGTTAAAATAGTAACGTTTGCAACCACAATAGGCACATCCTCACAAATACCGACAGGTATAGCAGTTAATTTATCAGCCATTTGCAAAGATATTTCAGTAGGTGTCAACTTATTCAAATCAAGTCTACGATATAAAGAGAGAGGCATAACACTAACACCGGCTCCAAGATCACATAAAGCAGTTTTAACATAATTTCTCTTAATGGAGCATGGTATAGTAGGTACTCCGGGATCTCCAAGTTTCTTTGGTATTCCACCTTTAAAAGTATAATTAGCAAGCATGGTGGAAATTTCAGCTTCCGGTATCTTTCTTTTATTAGTAATGATATCCTTCATATACTTAGCATAAGGATTTGTTTTGAGCGCATCAGTTAATCACATACGCAAAAAGATGGGTCTAATCATTTCAGCAAAGCGCTCAAAATCCTCATCATCCTTTTTCTTGGATGGTTTTGGAGGAAAAGGCATGGGTTTCTGAACCCATGGTTCCCTTTCTTTACCATGTTTCCTAGCAACGAAGTCTCTTTTATCATAACGTTGATTCTTTGATTGTGGGTTATCAAGATCAACAACAAGTTCAACTTCTACATCATTATCATTACTAGGTTGAGCATCATCATGAACATTATCATTAACATTATCACTAGGTTCATGTTCATTACCAGATTGTGTTTCAGCATCAGACAGGGAAATGTCATTTGGATTCTCAGGTGGTTCAGCAATAGGTTCACTAGAAGTTTGCAAAGTCCTATCATTTTTCTTTTTCTTCCTTTTAGAAGAACTAGGTACATCAATATCTTTTCTTTGAGAATCTTGCTCGATTCTCTTAGGGTGGCCTTCAGGATACAAAGGTTCCTGAGTCATTCTACCAGTTCTAGTAGCCACTCTAACAGCATAATCGTTTTTCTTACTATTCATTTCATCAAGCACTTATTTCTGAGCTTTAAGTACTTGTTCTACTTGAGTGGTAACCATAGAAGCATGTTTGCTAACAAGTTTAAGTTCACCTCTAATATTAGCTATATAATCACCCAAGCGTTTAATCATATAAGCATCTTGTTTTAATTGTCTACCAAAATAAGCATTAAAGTCATCTTGCTTAAACATAAAGTCATCAAACTCATCCAAGCACTGACTAGATATTTTAGTAGGAGGGACTTCAGCTTTATCATATCTATAGAGAGAATTTACCTTTACTACCTGTGTCGGGATATCGGGATCAGGAGGTTCTTCAGTGAATAAGGAATTGAGATCATATACTTCTTCAACAGGCGGTAAATTAAGACCATATATTTCTTCAATAGGAGGTAAATTCTTAACATCTTCAGCTTTAATACCTTTTTCTTTCATAGATTTCTTTGCCTCTTGCATATCTTCGGGACTGAGAAATAGAACACCTCTCTTCTTCGGAGTTGGTTTAGGAATAGGCTCAGGAATTGGCTCAGGAGCTGGCTTGGGAGGTGCCCAATTATTTTCATTTGTCAACATATTATTCAATAGAATTTCAGCTTGATCCGGTGTTCTTTCCCTGAAAAGAGAACCAACACAACTATCCAGGTAATCTCTGGAAGCATCGGTTAGTCCATTATAAAAGATATCAAGTATTTCAGGTTTCTTAAGAGGATGACAAGACAAAGCATTAAGTAACTTGAGAAGCCCCCCCCAAGCTTGTGGGAGACTCTCTTCTTCAATTTGCACGAAGTTGTATATTTCCCCCAAAGCAGCTTGTTTCTTATGAGCAGGGAAATATTTAGCAGAGAAGTAATAAATCATATCCTGGGGACTATGCACACAACCAGGATCAAGAGAATTAAACCATATCTTAGCATCACCCTTTAATGAGAATGGAAATATTTTGAGTAAATAAAGGTAGCGCGATCTCTCATCATTAGTAAACAGGGCGGCTATATCATTTAACTTAGTAAGATGTGCCACAACGGTTTCAGATTCATAGCCATAGAAACGATTAGATTCAACCAAAGTGATTATATCTGGATCAACAGAAAATTCATAATAATCCTTATCAGGAACACAAATAGGTGAAGTAGCAAAAGCAGGGTCGGGCCTCATTCTATCTCTAAGGGATTCTTTAATCCATTTAACTAGTAGCCTCTTAAGTTCGTATCTATCCTGGCAAGCAAAAATAGCTGCAGAAGATTCTACATCAAAAAGATAACCCTCGGGAATAGCAGGCATATTTTCATCATCACTCTCATCATCGTATTCAGATTCAAGAATTTCTCTTTCTCTAGACCTAGCAATTTGCTCATCGAGAAATTTTCTAAGGGGCACAGTACTATCAAGCATAAAAGTGGTTTCATCACAAGTATCAAGCATAGCAGAAGTGGCATCATCAATAACATGCGACATATCAGAGTTCATAGAAGTAGCAGGTTTAGGTGTCGCAAGCTTACTTATAACGCAAGGAGAATCTAGTGCAGAGCTAGATGTCAGTTCCTTACCTCCCCTCGTAGTTGAGGGAAAAATAGTAGTTCGATCGTCTTTCAAGCTCTTCATAGTGTCCAGCAGATATAAATCCCAAGTGACTCAAAGAATAGAGCTATGCTCCCCGGCAACAGCGCCGGAAAAAGGTCTTGATAACCCACAAGTATAGGGGATCACAACAGTTTTTGAGGGTAGAGTATTCAACCCAAATTTATTGATTCAACACAAGGGGAGCCAAAGAATATTCTCAAGTATTAGCAGCTGAGTTGTCAATTCAACCACACCTAGAAACTTAGTATCTGCAGCAAAGTATTTAGTAGCAAAGTAATATGATAGTGGTGGTAACGGTAACAGAAGTAAAGACAGCAAAAGTAATGTTTTTGGTATTTTGTAGTGATTGTAACAGTAGCAACTGAAAAGTAAATAAGCGAGAACCAGTATATGGAAAACTCGTAGGCACCGGATAAGTGATGGATAATTATGCCGGATGCGGTTCGTCATGTAATAGTCATAACATAGGGTGACACAGAACTAGCTCCAATTCATCAATGTAATGTAGGCATGTATTCCTAATATAGTCATACATGCTTATGGAAAAGAACTTGCATGACATCTTTTGTCCTACCCTCCCATGGCAGCGGGGTCCTATTGGAAACTAAGGGATATTAAGGCCTCCTTTTAATAGAGAACCGGAACAAAGCATTAGCACATAGTGAATACATGAACTCCTCAAACTATGGTCATCACCGGGAGTGGTCCCGATTATTGTCACTTCGGGGTTGCCGGATCATAATGTTGGAAATATGCCCTAGAGGCAATAATAAAAGGATTATTATTATATTTCTTTGTTCATGATAGTTGTCTTTTATTCATGCTATAATTGTATTATCCGGAAATCGTAATACACATGTGAATACTTAGACCACAACATGTCCCTAGTGAGCCTCTAGTTGACTAGCTCGTTGATCAACAGATAGTCATGGTTTCCTAACTATCGACATTGGATGTCATTGATAACGGGATCACATCATTAGGAGAATGATGTGATGGACAAGACCCAATCCTAAGCATAGCACAAGATCGTGTAGTTCGTTTTGCTAGAGCTTTTCCAATGTCAAGTATCTCTTCCTTAGACCATGAGATCGTGTAATTCCCGGATACCGTAGGAGTTCTTTGGGTGTACCAAACGTCACAACGTAACTGGGTGACTATAAAGGTATGCTACGGGTATCTCCGAAAGTGTCTGTTGGGTTGACACGGATCGAGACTGGGATTTGTCACTCCGTATTACGGAGAGGTATCACTGGGCCCACTCGGTAGTGCATCATCATAATGAGCTCAAAGTGACCAAGTGTTTGGTCACGGGATCATGCATTACGGTACGAGTAAAGTGACTTGCCGGTAACAAGATTGAACGAGGTATTGGGATACCGACGATCGAATCTCGGGGAAGTAACATACTGTTTGACAAAGGGAATTGTATACGGGGTTGCTTGAATCCTCGACATCGTGGTTCATCCGATGAGATCATCGAGGAGCATGTGGGAGCCAACATGGGTATCCATATCCCGCTGTTGGTTATTGACCGGAGAGCCGTCTCGGTCATGACTACATGTCTCCCGAACCCGTAGGGTCTACACACTTAAGGTTCGGTGACGCTAGGGTTGTATGAATATGAGTATGCAGCAAACCGAAAGTTGTTCGGAGTCTCGGATGAGATCCCGGACGTCACGAGGAGTTCCGGAATGGTCCGGAGGTGAACAATTATATATAGGAAGTCAGGTTTCGGCCATCGGGAAAGTTTCGGGGGTCACCGGTATTGTACCGGGACCACCGGAAGGGTCCCGGGGGTCCACCGGGTGGGGCCACCTATCCCGGAGGGCCCCATGGGCTGAAGTGGCATGGGAACCAGACCCTGGTGGGCTGGTGCGCCCCACCCAAGGGCCCAAGGGGCCTAGGGTTGGAAACCCTAGGGGGTCGTTGCCCCCCCCCCCCGAGGGGGCATGCGCCCCCCCTGGTTGGAAACCCTAAGGGGGCCGTTGCCCCGGGGGCCGCAGCCCCCCCTCTAGATGGGATCTCCAAGGGGGGCATGCGCCCCCCTAGCCCCTATATATAGTGGAGGGGAGGGAGGGCAGCCGCACCCTAAGCCTTGGCGCCTCCCTCTCCCTCCCGTGACATCTCTTCCTCCTCCAGTAGCGCTTGGCGAAGCCCTGCTGGAATCCCTGCTGCATCCACCACCACGCCATTGTGCTGCTGGATCTTCATCAACCTCTCCTTCCCCCTTGCTGGATCAAGAAGGAGGAGACGTCACGCTGACCGTACGTGTGTTGAACGCGGAGGTGCCGTCCGTTCGGCGCTAGGATCTCCGGTGATAGGATCACGACGAGAATGACTCCCTCAACCCCGTTCTCTTGAACGCTTCCGCACGCGATCTACAAGGGTATGTAGATGCATCTCTCTCTCTCGTTGCTAGATGAACTCATAGATGGATCTTGGTGAACGTAGGAAAATTTTATTTTATGCAACGTTCCCCAACAGTGGCATCATGAGCTAGGTCTATGCGTAGTTCTCTATTGCACGAGTAGAACACAAATCTATTGTGGGCGTAGATCTTGTAAACTTGCTTGCCACTACTAGTCTTTTCTTGCTTCAGCGGTATTGTGGGATGAAGCGGCCCGGACCGACCTTACATGTACGCTTACATGAGACAAGTTCCACCGACTGACATGTACTAGTTGCATAAGGTGGCTAGCGGGTATCTGTCTCTCCCACTTTAGTTGGAGCGGATTCGATGAAAAGGGTCCTTATGAAGGGTAAATAGAAGTTGACAAAATCACGTTGTGGTTATTCGTAGGTAAGAAAAACGTTCTTGCTAGAACCCAATTGCAGCCACGTAAAAGATGCAACAACAATTAGAGGACATCTAACTTGTTTTTGCAGCAATTGCTATGTGATGTGATATGGCCAGAAGTTGTGATGAATGATGAATGATATATTGTGATGTATGAGATCATGTTCTTGTAATAGGAATCACGACTTGCATGTCGATGAGTATGACAACCGACAGGAGCCATAGGAGTTGTCTTAATTATTGTATAACCTGCGTGTCAATGATTCAACGCCATGTAATTACTTTACTTTATTGCTAAACCGTTAGCCATAGTAGTAGAAGTAATAGTTGGCGAGCCACTTCATGGAGACACGATGATGGAGATCATGATGATGGAGATCATGGTTTCATGCCGGTGACGAAGATGATCATGGAGCCCCGAAGATGGAGATCAAAGGAGCTATATGATATTGGCCATATCATGTCACTACTATATATAATTGCATGTGATGTTTATTATGTTTATGCATCTTGTTTACTTAGAACGACGGTAGTAAATAAGATGATCCCTCATAATAATCTCAAGAAGGTGTTCCCCCTAACTGTGCGCCGTTGCTAAAGTTCGTCGTTTCGAAGCACCACGTGATGATCGGGTGTGATAGATCCTTACATTCACATACAACGGGTGTAAGACAGTTTTACACATGCATAAAACACTTAGGGTTAACTTGACGAGCCTAGCATGTACAGACATGGCCTCGAAACACAGAGACCGAAAGGTCGAACATGAGTCGTATGGAAGATACGATCAACATGGAGATGTTCACCGATGATGACTAGTCCGTCTCACGTGATGATCGGACACGGCTTAGTCGACTCGGATCGTGTAACACTTAGATGACTAGAGGGATGTCAAATCTGAGTGGGAGTTCATTAAATAATTTGATTAGATGAACTTAATTATCATGAACTTAGTCTAAAATCTTTGCAAAATATGTCTTGTAGATCAAATGGCCAACGCTCATGTCAACATGAACTTCAACGCGTTTCTAGAGAAAACCAAGCTGAAAGATGATGGCAGCAACTATACGGACTGGGTCCGGAACCTGAGGATCATCCTCATAGCTGCCAAGAAAGCATATGTCCTAGAAGGACCGCTAGGTGAAGCACCCATCCCAGAGAACCAAGACGTTATGAACGCTTGGCAGTCACGTGCTGATGATTACTCCCTCGTTCAGTGCGGCATGCTTTACAGCTTAGAACCGGGGCTCCAAAAGCGTTTTGAGCAACACGGAGCATATGAGATGTTTGAGGAGCTGAAAATGGTTTTTCAAGCTCATGCCCGGGTCGAGAGATATGAAGTCTCTGACAAGTTCTATAGTTGTAAGATGGAGGAAAATAGTTCTGTCAGTGAGCACATACTCAAAATGTCTGGGTTGCACAACCGCCTGTCCCAGCTGGACATTAACCTCCCGGACGAGGCGGTCATTGAAAGAATCCTTCAGTCGCTCCCACCGAGCTACAAGAGCTTTGTGATGAACTACAATATGCAAGGGATGGTGAAAACTATTCCTGAAGTATTTTCAATGCTGAAGTCAGCAGAGGTAGAAATCAAGAAAGAACATCAAGTGTTGATGGTCAATAAAACCACTAAGTTCAAGAAGGGCAAGGGTAAGAAGAACTTCAAGAAGGACGACAAGGATGTTGTCGCGCCCGGTAAGCCAGTTGCCGGGAAGAAGTCAAAGAATGGACCCAAGCCTGAGACTGAGTGCTTTTATTGCAAAGGGAAGGGTCACTGGAAGAACTGCCCCAAATACTTAGCGGACAAGAAGGCTGGCAACACTAAAGGTATATGTGATATACATGTAATTGATGTGTACCTTACCAGTACTCGTAGTAACTCCTGGGTATTTGATACCGGTGCCGTTGCTCACATTTGTAACTCACAGCAGGAGCTGCGGAATAAGCGGAGACTGGCGAAAGACGAGGTGATGATGCACGTCGGGAATGGTTCCAAGGTCGATGTGATCGCCGTCGGCACGCTACCTCTACATTTACCTACGGGATTAGTTTTAAACCTCAATAATTGTTATTTAGTGCCAAGTTTGAGCATGAACATTGTATCTGGATCTTGTTTAATACGAGATGGCTACTCATTTAAATCCGAGAATAATGATTGTTCTATTTATATGAGAGATATGTTTTATGGTCATGCCCCGATGGTCAATGGTTTATTCTTAATGAATCTCGAACGTAATGTTACACATATTCACAGTGTGAATACCAAAAGATGTAAAGTTGATAACGATAGTCCCACATACTTGTGGCACTGCCGCCTTGGTCACATTGGTGTCAAGCACATGAAGAAGCTCCATGCTGATGGACTTTTAGAGTCTCTCGATTATGAATCATTTGACACATGCGAACCATGCCTCATGGGCAAAATGACCAAGACTCCGTTCTCCGGAACTATGGAGCGAGCAACCAACTTATTGGAAATCATACATACTGATGTGTGTGGTCCAATGAGCGTTGAGGCTCGCGGAGGATATCGTTATGTTCTCACTCTCATTGATGACTTAAGTAGATATGGGTATGTCTACTTGATGAAACACAAGTCTGAGACCTTTGAAAAGTTCAAGGAATTTCAGAATGAGGTAGAGAATCAACATGACCGAAAGATAAAATTCTTACGATCAGATCGTGGAGGAGAATATTTAAGTCACGAGTTTGGTACGCACTTAAGGAAATGTGGAATCGTTTCACAACTCACGCCGCCTGGAACACCTCAGCGTAACGGTGTGTCCGAACGTCGTAATCGCCTCTATTGGATATGGTGCGATCTATGATGTCTCTTACCGATTTACCGCTATCATTTTGGGGATACGCTCTAGAGACAGCTACATTCACTTTAAATAGGGCACCGTCTAAATCCGTTGAGACGACACCGTATGGATTATGGTTTGGAAAGAAACCTAAGCTGTCGTTTCTAAAAGTTTGGGGATGCGATGCTTATGTCAAGAAACTTCAACCTGAAAAGCTCGAACCCAAGTCAGAAAAATGCGTCTTCATAGGATATCCCAAGGAAACCATTGGGTATACCTTCTACCTTAGATCCGAAGGCAAGATCTTTGTTGCCAAGAACGGATCCTTTCCGGAAAAAGAGTTTCTCTCGAAAGGAGTAAGTGGGAGGAAAGTAGAACTCGATGAAGTACTACCTCTTGAACGGAAAGTAGTGCAGCTCAGGAAAATGTTCCTGTGGTGCCTACACCGACTGGAGAGGAAATTAATGATGATGATCAAGGTACTTAGGATCAAGTTGCTACTGAACTTCGTAGGTCCACAAGGACACGTTCCACACCAGAGTGGTATGGCAACCCTGTCCTAGAAATCATGTTGTTAGACAACGGTGAACCTTCGAAGTATGAAGAAACGATGGCGGGCCCAGATTCCAACAAATGGCTAGAAGCCATGCAATCCGAGATAGAATCCATGTATGAAAACAAAGTATGGACTTTGACTGACTTGCCCGATGATTGGCGAGCGATAGAAAACAAATGGATCTTTAAGAAGAAGACGGACGCGGATGGTAATGTTACCATCTATAAAGCTCGACTTGTCGCTAAGGGTTATCGGCAAGTTCAAGGGGTTGACTACGATGAGACTTTCTCACTCGTAGCGAAGCTGAAGTCCGTCCGAATCATGTTAGCAATTGCCGCATACTATGATTATGAGATATGGCAGATGGACGTCAAAACGGCATTCCTTAACGGCTATCTTAAGGAAGAACTGTATATGATGCAGCCGGAAGGTTTTGTCGATCCTAAGAATGCTAACAAGGTATGCAAGCTCCAGCGATCCATTTATGGGCTGGTGCAAGCATCTCGGAGTTGGAACATTCGCTTCGATGAGATGATCAAAGCGTTTGGGTTTATGCAGACTTATGGAGAAGCCTGCGTTTACAAGAAAGTGAGTGGGAGCTCTGTAGCATTTCTCATATTATATGTAGATGGCATACTTTTGATGGGAAATGATATAGAACTTTTGGACAACATTAAGGCCTACTTGTATAAGTGTTTTTCAATGAAGGACCTTGGAGAAGCTGCTTACATATTAGGCATCAAGATCTATAGGGATAGATCGAGACGCCTCATAGGTCTTTCACAAAGCACATACCTTGACAAGATATTGAAGAAGTTCAATATGGATCAGTCCAACAAAGGGTTCTTGCCTGTATTGCAAGGTGTGAGATTGAGCTCAGCTCAATGCCCGACCACGGCAGAAGATAAAGAAGACATGAGTGTCATCCCCTATGCCTCAGCCATAGGATCTATTATGTATGCCATGCTGTGTACTAGACCAGATGTAAACCTTGTCGTAAGTTTGGTAGGAAGGTACCAAAGTAATCCCGGCAAGGAACACCGGACAGCGGTCAAGATATCCTTAAGTACCTGAAAAGGACAAAGGATATGTTTCTCGTTTATGGAGGTGACGAAGAGCTCGTCGTAAAGGGTTACGTCGACTCTAGCTTCGACACAGATCTGGATGACTCTAAGTCACAAACCGGATACGTGTATATGTTGAATCGTGGAGCAGTAAGCTGGTGCAGTTGCAAGCAGAGCGTCGTGGCGGGATCTACATGTGAAGCGGAGTACATGGCAGCCTCGGAGGCAGCGCATGAAGCAATATGGATGGAGGAGTTCATCACCGACCTAGGAGTCATACCCAATGCGTAGGGGCCGATCACTCTCTTCTGTGACAACACCGGAGCTATTGCCCTTGCCAAGGAGCCCAGGTTTCACAACAAGACCAGGCACATCAAGCGTCGTTTCAACTCCATCCGTGAAAATGTTCAAGATGGAGACATAGATATTTGCAAAGTACACACGAATCTGAATGTCGCAGATCCGTTGACTAAACCTCTTCCGCGAGCAAAACATGATCAACACCAGAACTCTATGGGTGTTCGATACATCACAATGTAACTAGATTATTGACTCTAGTGCAAGTGGGAGACTGTTGGAAATATGCCCTAGAGGCAATAATAAAAGGATTATTATTATATTTCTTTGTTCATGATAGTTGTCTTTTATTCATGCTATAATTGTATTATCCGGAAATCGTAATACACGTGTGAATACTTAGACCACAACATGTCCCTAGTGAGCCTCTAGTTGACTAGCTCGTTGAACAACAGATAGTCATGGTTTCCTGACTATGGACATTGGATATCATTGATAACGGGATCACATCATTAGGAGAATGATGTGATGGACAAGACCCAATCCTAAGCATAGCACAAGATCGTGTAGTTCGTTTTGCTAGAGCTTTTCCAATGTCAAGTATCTCTTCCTTAGACCATGAGATCGTGTAATTCCGGGATACCGTAGGAGTTCTTTGGGTGTACCAAACGTCACGACGTAACTGGGTGACTATAAAGGTATGCTATGGGTATCTCCGAAAGTGTCTGTTGGGTTGACACGGATTGAGACTGGGATTTGTCACTCTGTATTACGGAGAGGTATCACTGGGCCCACTCGGTAGTGCATCATCATAATGAGCTCAAAGTGACCAAGTGTCTGGTCACGGGATCATGCATTATGGTACGAGTAAAGTGACTTGCTGGTAACGAGATTGAACGAGGTATTGGGATACCGACGATCGAATATCGGGCAAGTAACATACCGTTTGACAAAGGGAATTGTATACGGGGTTGCTTGAATCCTCGACATTGTGGTTCATCCGATGAGATCATCGAGGAGCATGTGGGAGCCAACATGGGTATCTAGATCTCGCTGTTGGTTATTGACCGGAGAGCCGTCTCGGTCATGACTACATGTCTCCCGAACCCGTAGGGTCTACACACTTAAGGTTCGGTGACGCTAGGGTTGTATGAATATGAGTATGCAGCAAACCAAAAGTTGCTCGGAGTCCCGGATGAGATCCCGGACGTCAAGAGGAGTTCCGAAATGGTCCGGAGGTGAAGAATTATATATAGGAAGTCAGCTTTCAGCCATCGGGAAAGTTTCGGGGGTCACCGGTATTGTACCGGGACCACCGGAAGGGTCCCGGGGGTCCATCGGGTGGGGCCACCTATCCCGGAGGGCCCCATGGGCTAAGGTGGCGTGGGAAACAGACCCTGGTGGGCTGGTGCGCCCCACCCAAGGGCCCAAGGCGCCTAGGGTTGGAAACCCTAGGGG
>NC_041385.1:626372852-626411944 GCF_002162155.2 Triticum dicoccoides
AGGGGGCCGTTGCCCCGGGGGCCGCCGCCCCCCCTCTAGATGGGATCTCCAAGGGCCCCTATATATAGTGGAGGGGAGGGAGGGCAGCCGCACCCTAAGCCTTGGCGCCTCCCTCTCCCTCCCGTGACACCTCTTCCTCCTCCAGTAGCGCTTGGCGAAGCCCTGCTGGAATCCCTGCTGCATCCACCACCACGCCGTCGTGCTGCTGGATCTTCATCAACCTCTCCTTCCTCTTTGCTGGATCAAGGAGGAGACGTCACGCTGACCGTACGTGTGTTGAACGCGGAGGTGCCGTCCGTTTGGCGCTAGGATCTCCGGTGATAGGATCACGACGAGAACGACTCCCTCAACCCTGTTCTCTTGAACGCTTCCGCACGCGATCTACAAGGGTATGTAGATGCATCTCTCTCTCTCGTTGCTAGATGAACTCATAGATGGATCTTGGTGAACGTATGAAAATTTTATTTTATGCAACGTTCCCCAACACATAACACATAGTAGGTGACTATAGACTTGCAAGATAGGATCAAGAACACACATATATTCATGAAAACATAATAGGTTCAGATCTGAAATCATGGCACTCGGGCCCTAGTGACAAGCATTAAGCATAGCAAAGTCATAGCAACATCAATCTCAGAACATAGTGGATACTAGGGATCAAACCCTAACAAAACTGACTCGATTACATGATAAATCTCACCCAACCCATCACCATCCAGCAAGCCTACGATGGAATTACTCACGCACGGCGGTGAGCATCATGAAATTGGTGATGGAGGATGGTTGATGATGACGACGGCGATGAATCCCCCTCTCCGGAGCCCCGAACGGACTCCAGATCAGCCCTTCCGAGAGAGATTAGGGCTTGGCGGCGGCTCCGTATCGTAAAACGTGATGATTTCTTCTCTCCGTTTTTTCTCTCCCCGAAAGCTAATATATGGAGTTGGAGTTGGCGTTGGAGGGCCACCAGGGGGCCCACGAGGTAGGGGGGGCGCCCCCCACCCTCGTGAACAGGGTGTGGCCCCCCTGGTCTTCATCTTTGGCGAGGATTTTTTATTATTTTTCTAAGATGTTCCGTGGAGTTTCAGGTTATTCCGAGAACTTTTATTTTCTGCACATAAAACAACATCATGGCAATTCTGCTGAAAACAACGTCAGTCCGGGTTAGTTCCATTCAAATCATACAAGTTAGAGTCCAAAACAAGGGCAAAAGTGTTTGGAAAAGTAGATACGACGGAGACGTATCACCGGACTATATACTTTGGCCGGACTGTTGGACTATGAAGATACAAGATAGAAGACTTCGTTCCGTGTCCGGATGGGACTCTCCTTGGCGTGGAAGGCAAGCTTGGTGATTCGGATGTAGATCTCCCTCTCTGTAAACCGACCCTGTGTAACCCTAGCCCCCTCCGGTGTCTATATAAACCGGAGGGTTTAGTCCGTAGGACAGAACAACAATCATACCATAGGCTAGCTTCTAGGGTTTAGCCTCTTTGATCTCGTGGTAGATCAACTCTTGTAATACTCATATCATCGAGATCAATCAAGCAAGAAGTAGGGTATTACCTCCATCGAGAGGGCCCAAACCTGGGTAACATCGTGTCCCCAGCCTCCTGTTACCATTAGCCTTAGACGCACAGTTCGGGACCCCCTACCCGAGATCCGCCGGTTTTGACACCGACAACCTCCAGAACTATGGAGCAAGTGTTCTCATCCCATGAGGCGCCGCTAAGGTCTATTAGCTTTGACACTTGGATCCATCGACCTCTCCATTTCCTCAGGTGGTTGCACACCTGGGTGGCAGACACCTCCTGCCCACAGAACTTGAACACCTGCTTCGCAACGGTGTTCAAGTGCACCTCCTTGAAGCCCTTGTCAGTCCTAACTCCACTAGAGATGAGCTCACACATCTTGTTCAGCATGAACGTAAACATAAACGGCTGCCACTTCATGTTGTTCGACTTACCATCCTTCTTTGCCTTTGCTGCTGCTACCTTGAGTGCAGCGGCAGCAGCATCAGGAGAAGGAGTTGGCTCAATGAGCACTACTGGCACGTAGAGGGAATCAGACGCGAACACCTCTGAATCAGGTGCCATCTCAGACATAGGCTGCGAGTCCTCGACAACCGATGGAGCAAACTGGTTGTCGGACAGGACAAGGACCTGACTAAGATCTTGCGTCTGCGTGGTCATGTCCTACAATTGTAGCACACATTGACGGTAAGCATAGCACACAACATACCGGACAATCCATGAAAGCAGCAGCATACATGTACATGGTTCATGACTATCATACTAAGCACATATGGTTCATCGCTACCATACTAAGCATATCGGACAACCTATGAGCACGAATATACATCTACAACAAACATCATGCTACAAATGGACCACCAATAGGTATAAATCACATATCTAAGCACGAATTAACACAAGCACAAGGTTCAACTTCAAACTCTACTACTTACCTAGCCTACCACATGCTTGAATATCTAGCCCTATCATAAATTGCAATCGCAGCATAGCAATCAACCATATCAGCTCATAGATTAGACCACTAATCAATCATGCATCTAGATCAAACCCTAGCTGCAGTTCAGATCTAGCTAGAAGGAACAGAGAGAAAGGGGGATTGAACTCACAGAGGCCATGGCTGTAGCTCGAGGACGAGGGGGACGGTCGTGGAAAGATCAACGTCGGTCGGTGAAGGAGCGCCGACGCCGTGGACCGCCGGCCGATGAAGATGCGCCGCTTACCTGCTCGTCGGCGCCGATGCGCGTCGGCGGGAAAGCTCGAACGGAGGGAGAATGATGGCGGGAGTTGGGGCTGTGAGGGAGGGGCTAAATAGGGGTGGACTCGTCGGGAGGTGAGCCGAAATCCTCCCGCCGATTTTTCGGCGACACGGGCGAGCTCGCTCCATCTCCCTGCTCGCACGAGGGGAGAAGCGCGTTGCCCTCCCCTGCCTCGACCGAGCCAGGCTCGCGAGCTACTGCCGATTCGGGCGTTTCCCCTGGGCCTGGCCTGGACGTTCTTTAAGTTCCGCGTGATGCGGGCCGCACAGTGAACGCAGGCTATCAAACGGGCTCAATCTTTGTCGCATGGGCCAGGCTGGGCCATATGCAGGCAACCAAACACGCCCTATAAGATTGTCCGCACACACCACTGTAGAGAAAGCCTCATCGAGATAACACATAAACGTCATCCTCATCATTTCTTCCCTAACAAGCATCATCTCACCCCTTCCCTCTTAGCAAGCGATCCCGACTTTGCCGGAGGCGATCACCGACTCAGTCCACATCGTAGAGGTCGTACTACTGGTACAACCAAATTGACTACAGACTACTCCCTCCGTTCCTAATATAAGTCTTTTTAGACATTTCAAATGGACAACAACATACAGATGTATATAGACATATTTTATAGTGTAGATTCACTCATTTTGCTTCGTATGTAGTCACTTGTTGGAATCTCTAGAAAGACTTATATATAGGTATGGAGGGAGTACTACACACCACAGAGGCTTATCTTTCTGCTTTACTACAATCGTAGTTTTACGCGAGGGTGCCAACCAGCTTCCGGCCTGGCATCATGCACGCACGTACGCACTCGAATGCGCTGAGCACTGCTCGTTTGCTTCGTGACGGGGTTTAGACTTTAGAGTATGAACGCTGGCGGGCACTCTCTAGCTGATAATTCGTGTGTCTTCTGGTCTGGTCGGTCGCCAAGGAAAGGGAGTGAAAGGCGAAAGCAACTGGCCGATGGACGAGGAGAAGCCGAGTGAGTAGTACTACAGGATAAGATGGAGCATGGATAACGGAACGACCCGAATCGGGGTGCGGGGGCAGGTGGTGGCCGCCTGACCGGCGCCTAGCAGCCTACCCGTGTCGGTCTTTTCTCAGCCCGACGCACGAATCTGGGGAACGCGACGACGCCCCGGCCCGGGTCCGGCGTCCGTCCTACGCACCGCCCAAAGGAGTCGTCGCCCGCGTGAGCGGAGACCCGAGGTGCATGCATGCATGCGCATCCACGGCATCGCACCGTCCGTCTCCCGTGTGGCATGCAGATGCCGTGCAGAAATGTTAGACCGGCTCACCGATGATACATCGGGTAGATTGAACGATGCACATTGCACAGGCCTAGCAACATATTCTGCTGCTCAACTTGGCGTTTCTTTCCGGGTAAACTGCTTTTGATCAACAGTGGTCTCGAAGGGAACATCTGAAAGACCGGGAACGAACCGAAAGGCGGGAGCTACTTTGTGGCAGCATTATTAATTGTTGTGCGATGCACGTACGTATGACCGCATTGAGGCTGCGTCACGTACTCACGTTGATCGTTTTACTGGGAGATGCCTAATGAACGAATGTACGTAGTATTAAGTTGCTCTTTTTAACCGTCGAGTTTTGAACTTTTTTCTTCTTCTGTATCTTCTGTTCAGAGATGGTGCACAGTTAGGCTAGGATATATATCTAGGATGGTGTTACCATTTGATCGGCAACGTTTGAGTTGATGACGGAGAATGCCGATCTTCGGTATGCTCACACCCAATGTCAAAATGTGCGATTGAATGATGCATAGTATGCTACTTCCTATGTTCATTAATATAAGACGTTTTGACAGTTTAAAGGTGGTAGCTTAGAATTTCTATGGCGTTATCGGTCACTCTTCTAAGTTCTAATACAGACTGCAAAACTAGTGTTGTAACGTCTTTACATTAGTACCCTGATTAGCTCAACTCGAACCTCTTCATGCAAGGCACATCTGAGATGCCACTTACTTAACTGACAAGTGGAGCATCTTCCGAGCTTTTCAGGTGGCGCTAGTTTGGTACGCGATACTCTACCGAGCTTCTCCGCGGACCAGGCAGCATTATTATTATTACCGCTCACCGAGCTAACTTTCAGCCTTTCTCGCAAAAAAAAAAAAAACTTTCAGCCTAACTCGTGATCCTAACCATCACGCGTATCATCCCAAAGATCTAGCCTCGCTTTACTAACAGGCGATTGCTTTCGCCAGGTTATCTGTAGTGCTATTTCTATGTGGTGATGTGATGCAACTTAGTTATCTGCTAACAAATTATGCTTGCGGGGACCTAGTCTGTAAACGCCCCGTGTTATTGGCTTGCTTAAGTAGCTCCGATTTTTTTTTTAACTCTTGCATTCCACGTTTGATAGCACGACTATAATATTAAACAAATTTGGAAAGAGCAACTTTGGGATCTTATTCTGGTTGCTGAGATGCATGATATCTCGTACTTACTGATAGTTCACTAGTGAAGGCAGAATCTGGAGTAGATTGATTAGCATCACGTAAAGCCATCTAAAAAATGATACATCCATCTGCTTTTTTTTTGCGGGAAAAACTTCCAATCTATTCATCTTCAATTATGGTAGTACAACGAACACTGAAAATAATAAAAATTACATCCAGATCCGTAGACCACCTAGTGACGACTACAAGTACTGAAGCGAGCCGAAGGCGCGCCGCTATCATCGCCCCTCCCTCGCCGGAGCCGGGCAAACGTTGTTGTAGTAGACAGTCGGGAAGTCGTCGTGCTAAGGCTCCATAGAACCAACACACCAGAACAGCAACCGCCGCAGATGAAGAGTGTAGATCAAAAGGATCCAATCTGAGGACACACAAACGAACACGAACGACAAACAGATCCGAGCAAATCCACCAAAGACAGATCCGCCAGAGACACACCTCCACACGCCCACCGATGATGCTAAACGCATCACCGGAACGGCGGCTAGGCGGGGAGACCTTTATTCCATCTTCAGGGAGCCGCCGCCGTCTCGCCTTCCTGAGCAGGATACAAACCCTAACAAAGGTTAAAAAAAGATCTAAAAACGGAGCCCTCCCACCGGCAAGGGCTGAGATCCACTCCGTCTCCATGGCCCTAAGGCCACCGGAGACGGGACGGACCGGCACCGGCGCCGGCGGGAGGCAGAAAACCTTAGGTTTTTGAAGGTGGCGGCTGCCTAGGTCAAAGGTGGATGGGTTCCCTCGTGGGTGATGTCCATACATCCATCTGTTTTTGACAAACAGTTATCTCGTGGCAGCAGTTGTGTTGTATCCATCAATGGTATCACTGAGACTTGGCAAACCCGGCTCGTGCCAGTGTGTCACGGCTGTGCGTCTTGGATCATCTCTAGGTCGTCTACTAAAGATGAACTATTCGTACAACCACTTAATACTTAACCACTCAGATTTTCATAAATTATAAACTTTTTGCACCTGGCCAGTTTTTCAAATTCTAACTTCTCAAAACAAAATTTTTGCATAAATGGTCATGTCAAACTAGATTTGGATAACTTAGTGACTATTTATACATAACACTAAATAGAAAAATACTGAAACTAAACTAACTATCACTTTGTGTTAACATAAAGAAAGAAATCCATATTACAACCCTGGGTCTTCAGAAACAAAGGCGAACCACCATCGATCCTTCTTGGTAACATTATGAAGGAAGCCTCACTTTGGGTGGCTGCAGGCGCTAAAAGAAGCTAGGGACAATTATGTCCGGAGAGTAATTCGTTTGTCGTATTAATGGGTGTAGTTTTGTAACACAAA
Organism: Triticum dicoccoides; assembly: GCF_002162155.2. Classification (NCBI taxonomy): domain Eukaryota; kingdom Viridiplantae; phylum Streptophyta; class Magnoliopsida; order Poales; family Poaceae; genus Triticum; species Triticum dicoccoides. The sequence goes on from NC_041385.1 coordinate 626,379,434, forward strand.
CTCTTCTCCTTTCTTAATTAATATACGAGGCAAACCTTTTATTTCCGTTTAAAAAAATATATATTACAACACTGAATTGTCATCAAAATCTAAGAAACAACCTTGAACCTTTAAACCGTCTACTTTACAACCTCAAACTTTTAAAACCGAACAAAAATCAACCTTGTCTCCAGTTTCATCCATGTTTGGAAGTTTTGACCAGTCAAAACTCTATTCAGCATCCCAATCACCCCACCAACACACCTGAAATATGAAAGTGCCCTAAAGTATTTGAAAACATTCTTACAAAAGTGGACGCTATCATATTCAATATGGGAAAGTTTCAAAACATTTCGCCAAACAAATGAAAAACGGAAGGAGAATACGTATGCAGTCAAAATTTAACAAAAATAATAAAGTTTTCAATTTTTTTTGATAACATTCTCACAAATGAGCACTAATATAATATTCAATCTCGGAAAGTTTCAAAACCTTTCTAAATTAAGTATGTCTGACTTGACTATTTGCACTGCAGAAGTCGGTTTCCATCTCCTCAGAGGAGCCGACCCAACAAGTGAACGAACAAACACGCGCCAGACAAAGTGAGAATGGGACATGTACAATCCTTCTCCCCAGTGTATTCAGTTCAAAGTTGGACAATACAAATGAAATGAGAGACCCATTGTTCTATTCTCATAACAAAACAACTAATAGATATCTCAGTTACAGATTCCATTACCATTATCAAAGTGGAGCGTATTACACATTTCTAGCTATTCCGAAGTCCGAATACGAAGCTCCGATCTCCGTTCCTTATCCCGTGAACAGCATAAGAGCAACTCTAACGGGGCGACCCATTTCGTCTGCTGACGTCTGTTGAGGTCGGTGGGAACACAAAAATCGGCCCAACGCGCCGATCCAAACGGACGCGCGTCCGCTCTTCGTCCGCGGGCGACCCATTTCCGGCCCATTTTTTAACCGGATTTGCGTCGGCGCGGACACGAGACGGACGCGCGCGCTCACCTTCTCCTGCCCGTGCCTGCTGGTCGGTGGCACATTGGCCTTCCCCCATCCAACAACAACCACGCCCGCCTCCTTCACCGCCGCCGCCGCCTCCCATTTTCTGGTGACTCTGCCAGCTGCCGGCGCCCTCAACATTCTCTGAGCAACGCCGCCACCTCCGACGTCGCCACCGCCATCTTGCCGCCGGGAACCGACTGCTTTCCACCCCGAAACCCCCGCGACCAAGCAGCCGCCTTGCCGTCCCCGACCAGACCCTCACCGGCACACTCGTCGGACGTCGGCAGGGCAGCTAGCTGGTCCGTGCGCACCGTGACTCCCTTTGCCGGTCGTCTTCTTCGTCGACGCTCGCAAGCTGTCTGACAGTTTACCAAGGTACAAAATGGACTCCGCCGACGAGTTCTTTTTGAAGGAAATATGCCCTAGAGGCAATAATAAAGTTATTATTTATTTCCTCATATCATGATAAAAGTTTATTATTCATGCTAGAATTGTATTAACCGGAAACATGATACATGTGTGAATACATAGACAAACATATAGTCACTAGTATGCCTCTACTTGACTAGCTCATTAATCAAAGATGGTTATGTTTCCTAACCATAGACATGTGTTGTCATTTGATTAATGGAATCACATCATTAGGAGAATGATGTGATTGACATGACCCATTCCGTTAGCCTAGCACTTGATCGTTTAGTATATTGCTATTGCTTTCTTCATGACTTATACATGTTCCTGTAACTATGAGAATTATGCAACTCCCGTTTACCGGAGGAACACTTTGAGTACTACCAAACGTCACAACGTAACTGGGTGATTGTAAAGGAGTACTACATGTGTCTCCGAAGGTACATGTTGAGTTGGCGTATTTCGAGATTAGGTTTTGTCACTCCGATTGTCGGAGAGGTATCTCTGGGCCCTCTCGGTAATGCACATCATTATAAGCCTTTCAAGCAATGTGACCAAATGAGTTGGTTACGGGATGATGCATTACGGAACGAGTAAAGAGACTTGCCGGTAACGAGATTGAACTAGGTATTGGATACCGACAATCAAATCTCGGGCAAGTAACATACCGATGACAAAAGGAACAACGTATGTTGTTATGCGGTTTGACCGATAAAGATCTTCGTAGAATATGTAGGAACCAATATGGGCATCCAGGTTCCGCTATTGGTTATTGACCGAGAATAGTTCTAAGTCATGTCTACATAGTTCTCGAACCCGTAGGGTCCGCACGCTTAACGTTACGATGACAGTTTTATTATGAGTTTATAAGTTTTGATGTACCGAAGTTTGTTCGGAGTCCCGGATGTGATCACGGACATGACGAGGAGTCTCGAAATGGTCGAGACATACAGATTGATATATTGGAAGCCTATGTTTGGACATCGGAAAGGTTCCGGGTGAAATCGAGATTTTACCGGAACACCGGGGGTTACCGGAACCCTCCCGGGGGTTAATGGGCCTTAGTGGGCCATGAGGGAGAAGAGGAGGGCCGGCCGCGCGCCCCCTCCCCCCTAGTCCGAATAGGACAAGGAAGGGGGGGGGGCGGCGCCCCCCTTTCCTCTTTCCCCTCCCCCCTTTCCTTCTCCACCAAGGCAAGAGGGGGGGGTCCTACTCCCGGTGGGAGTAGGACTCCTCCAGGCGCACCCCAAGGGGGCCGGCCGCACCTCCCCCTCCCTCCTTTATATACGGGGGCAGGGGGGCACCCCATAACACGCAAGTTGATCTACGGATCGTTCCTTAGCCGTGTGCGGTGCCCCCCTCCACCATATTCCACCTCGGTCATATCGTCGCGGAGTTTAGGCGAAGCCCTGCGCCGGTAGAACATCATCATCGTCACCACGCCGTCGTGCTGACGGAACTCATCCCCGAAGCTTTGCTGGATCGGAGCCCGGGGATCGTCATCGAGCTGAACGTGTGCTGAACTCGGAGGTGCCGTACGTTTGGTGCTTGGATCGGTCGGATCGTGAAGACGTACGACTACATCAACTGCGTTGTGCTAACGCTTCCGTTTACGGTCTACGAGGGTACGTGGACATTACTCTCCCCTCTGTTGCTATGCCATCACCATGATCTTGCGTGTGCGTAGGAATTTTTTTGAAATTACTACGTTTCCTAACAGTGGCATCCGAGCCTAGGTTTTATGCGTTGATGTTATATGCACGAGTAGAACACAAGTGAGTTGTGGGCGATACAAGTCATACTGCTTACCAGCATGTCATACTTTGGTTCGGCGGTATTGTGAGATGAAGCGGCCCGGACCGACATTACGCGTACGCTTACGCGAGACTGGTTTCACCGTTGCGAGCACTTGTGCTTAAAGGTGGCTGGCGGGTGTCTGTCTCTCTCACTTTAGCTGAATCGAGTGTGGCTACGCCCGATCCTTGCGAAGGTTAAAACAGCACTAACTTGACGAACTATCGTTGTGCTTTTGATGCGTAGGTAAGAACGCACTACACCACGACACTCAAAGCAGCGTCAAACAATCTGTCGGCATAAGTCACCTAAGGCGACACATTTGGTGGCGGTAAAGACCTTTGCCGACAAAAAGGAGCTGTCGCCTATAGTCCTGCCGGGAAAGGTCTTTAGCGACAGATAAATATATACCGACGAACAATTTGATGAGATTTGTGAGGTCTATAGCGACAGATGTTTCTTTAGCGACAGACTATGCTATGTCGACAGATCATTTGACAGTGTGATGTACCGACGGATAGTGCAATGGCCATTGCTACCCCGATAGTTTGTCCGTCAGTATGCTATGCCGACAGTCTTTGCGACCTCCAATACTTTTGCCGACACATTTACTGCCAAGGTTATACATTTCAGCACAAAATGCAAATGCATCATATATTAACCTGAAAATAAATTCAAAACATTCAATTCATGTTCACTTTGCACAACTGCACTCTTCTATTCATCACAAGATGCCATTGACCAACGCATTTATTCAACATATATAGAAGATTCATTAGTTTTCCTTGCTACAACCATTAAAGAAATATTCAAGTCAACATACAAGTTGTGGCATGCTACAAAATATGGGTCAAGTTCATAAGAGACTAAATATTCGATCACTCTACAAAACACTATGGCAGAGCCCAAGTCTTCGATCACCAAACCGACATCAACTTCCATTTGAAGAAAATAGAAGATGTACAAAAGCCATAATATCTTCGACTTGATACTTCCCTCCATTTCACCCTACAAAAGCCCCATATGTTTGAGCAATATTATCATAGTACATTTTGTCAAACTTCTGAGTTACTCAAGTCCAAAGAACCAAAAACAGAAGATGTACAACAAACTGGCTTGGTACTGTAGTTATATGTGTAGGTCAAAGGCCGAAACATACTAATAATCATTTAAATGAAATAAAGAAACCCAGATACATGCACATTTATCAGGAAGCAGCCGTGAGCATATAGCCCAATTTTGGAGAAAATAAAGCATTAGACCAGCATTCAACTTCTTACAAACTCACGCATACAAGTTCTTACAAACACATGCGTACATATCCATGAGAGTATGCATGTTACATGAGAGTTTTCATATGCTGATAAAAGAAGAGTATCAAACAAGGGTGAGTATGCATCTACATCGTTCAAAGTTAGCTACAGTTTTAATCAAACATACAACTCTAAACTATAGCAATTGAGAACCAACAGGTCATTGTGAAATTGATCAGTTAGATTGCTAGACCCAGCAGTGCCTTACAAACACTGATAACCTTTTCTTCTTTTTATAGTATGGAAATCATAAAGTTATTTATTCATTTTTTGAAACGGTTAAAGTTATTTTTGACTACTACAGCTACATCCAATGTAAGACTACACATGAACATATGTGAATGATCAACTATTGTATGTTGATGCATAAGTTTGCAGGATACTTAAATACTGTTTTCTTTCATGCTCACTAGTCGCTTCTCAGAAAACTGAATCTGAAAGCACCTCCTTACTTGGTTTTCAACTACTGGAGAGGTCGTTCTGTATTGGTCGTGTATAATCATTCTCGGTTCTCCTGCAATACAAGCAGAAAAAAAACATGAGCAACGAACCACCACATATACAATGTCAGACCATGCAACTGCTAATTACCGTAACGGCAAAAGACCTCTCTGTTCATCCATAGTCCATTTAACTACTACATGCTCTCAGTTCATCTATAGGCCAAGTTCAAAGCATATGCTCATTTAAAAACTTGGGCATGATCATCTATTGTAGTACTGGTACAAAAACAAATTGCACAGTTATGGTCAATTGTACCACTCACGTTATTTGAAAAAACATACACGCAAAACAATCACAAATAGAGAAGCACCACACAAGTACTAAGAACAATAAATAAACTTTTTTTTGCGTGGTACTTTTTCTTATCAGTAAACAAAGATATATATCAACCCACGCAAAAAGATATATATTAAAACGAAAGCAAAAATAAAACTTAAAGCATATGTACTCTAATGCAGAATGAATGAAGGGCATTGCTATCATCCAAAAGTAGAAATAAAACTTAAAGCTATTGATGAAAAAACTTGAACACATTGTGTAGAACTTGCATTGTTGAACAATATGCAAGAACAAGTATATAGCACTGTAATTTTCAGACAACGATATGATTTGGAAACACACCGTTCTATCAATTTAACTGCAGATCTCCATATAAAATCTCTTTTTTCCTTAAGCCCTCTACATGAGTCGTGCAGCTCCAGCACTGCCATTTGTGTGTATGGTTGTTGCATGCATTCATGAGGACAAGCAAGAGTGGTACAACAAACATGGTGATGTTGACAAGAGTAATACCTGAACTCTGCGATGACGACAACCATGGCTTTCTGCAAGGTTGGATCTACAGAAATAACCATTCATTAGTATCAGGTCATAGTTTACACTGGAACAGGAAGATGAATAAAATATATTTTACCGCACCAAGTAATACATATGTTACCGAATTACCCATACTACATGTGACTGCTTTATCCTCGAGTGCAGCAAATGAAAGCTCACACTGCGCTTAATTAATTCAGATCTATTTTCAATACAATAGTTATCAAATGAAAGCTGCTCAGTTTCAGTAGTACATCTTGATTTAGAGGCATCAGAATATTGATCAGTACATATTCTTGAAAAAGGAATATTGATCCGTGCATAAAATTTTATGCTAAAATTGGGAACTACTGTATGTTACAAAGCAAATAACAATTGGATACGAGGCTGCTCATGGCATGCTCCATCTATTGATGATGCACATGGACTTCATTTTCTCGGTTAACCAAACCGATAAATTCCGGTAAATAAGATTCAGTTTTTATTTGTGTTAGGATTATCTCAGTTCTCATTTACCCACAAACCGAAATTCAAAAAACCAGAATAAACCGAACCGAACTAATAACCATATAAACTGAATGCCCACCCCTAGTTGTTCCTAGGCTCATCCGTCCACCTTCTGTCCGTGGTGGCTGCACCTTCAGTGGTGATACACAGACTACTAGTGAAATGTAGACTCAAAATATCAACGTCGCTGCACAAATCGGTATTCACTATGAACATACATATCAAATAGACAAAAACTTAAAACATTGGGGTACCAAGGAAGAATACACAAAGATGTGAATCGCCGGAAGTGAACAAGAAACAATAAATAGCGTCCACATTTAGGGACAAACAAGATGAGAGAGGAGAGATGGACCAGCAGGTGAGCTAACTGACCCATTACAACATACAGTATTGTTCATAAGAGTGCAAACAACAGGCAACATATATGTAATCATGTGACTGCATGAGAGAGATCTATCTGTGATGAACTTACAGTTCCTAAGCTTAACAAATCACATTAAGTAAAGTTCGTACAAGCAAATCTGCAACTCCTTCAAATGTAAATGAAGAAAAAATGAACATAATGCTTGCTGATACAGAAAGAAATATAGATAGCCAATGATCTGAAGGCGTCATGTGGAAATTTGAGGATTACATTTAATGAAACCAAGGCACAGTTGTGTGCGTAAATTCAGAAAACAGGGGAGACACATAAAAAGGCCAACGGACAGAAGTAGAATGCTGCCAGAGAAGAAATGAGCTGATTTTGTGTGAGAAGAACCTCAAAGACCACCCGTTACAGAAGTTGCAAGAGGGTTGGATGGTTAGAACGGATGAATTTGGGGAACGTGACTGGATGCACCTGTTACAGACCACCCGTTAAGAAAAGAGATTCAGATCCTAAAAAAGGACTGGATGCACTTAATCATGCGACTTCAAGAGAGATCAATCTGTGAAGACCTAACAGTTACGAAAGCATTAACATATCACACTAGTAAGGTTCATACAATCAAATCTGCAACTCCTTCAAAATAAAAGAATGAACAACATAATACAGAAACTGAAAAAATATCATGTGAGGTATTAAATCAGGTCGTAAGCCATTCAATAATAATGTTAACTACAGAACATACCAGAAGACAGTTAAAAGGAATATAATTGCAGCTTACATGTTGAGTTCTGGAGGCGGGGCAGGGCAAGGGGAATCAGCCGGGACAGGCTTCGCCTGTGGAGGAAGAAGAACGGCCAGCAGCTCCTCTGAACCAGCTGGCGCTGTGGACCCTCGGTGGCGGACGACGCTGCTGCTGCTTGCCGGTGGACGGTGTTGCTGCTCCTCACTCTCAGCACGGCGGGAGGCGTTGCTGCTCGTCAGCGGGATGTTGCTGCTCCTCCTTGAGTGCGGGATAAGGGAAGGGAGGCCAGGGTCCGAGATGCCGTGGCGAGAGGGGAACGACGAGCTGATCTGGGGCGGCGGCGCGCAGATCCGGGGCGGCGGCGTGGGAGGGTTAGGTTTAGGGTATGTGTTGTGCGTGGGCGGCGATAGAGAGGGGTGAGATTGGGAACGAGTATTTAGGAATTGGGTGTTTCGCGTGCCGCGCGCTCCGCTCTCTTCCGGCGCCTTATTTTTTGTGTGGGCCTAACAAAACAACCCCGACACTTTATGGGTCCCTACGAATCGGCGACACACGGACTATCAGTGAAGGTTGTATCTACCGACAGAAATTACGTCGCTGGTCTGGTGATGCTTTGGCGACAGAAAGTGTGTAACTAGCTTATTGAACACTAATAATCTGTGTGTCGGTATAGTTTGAGACAAAAAATGTGTCGGCGATGCACACTTATACCAACGGATGCATGTCGTCATTGTGGTGTCGTGGTGTAGTGACGGTTCTTGCTAAGCCCTTAGCAGCCACGTAAAATTTGCAACAACAAAGTAGAGGACGTCTAACTTATTTTTGCAGGGCATGTTGTGATGTGATATGGTCAAGACGTGATGCTATATTTTATCGTATGAGATGATCATGTTTTGTAACCGAAGTTATCGGCAACTGGCAGGAGCCATATGGTTGTCGCTTTATTGTATGAAATGCAAACGCCCTGTAATTGCTTTACTTTATCTAAGCGGTAGCGATAGTCGTAGAAGTAATAGATGGCGTAAACGACAATGATGCTATGATGAAGATCAAGGTGTCGCGCCGGTGACGATGGTGATCACGACGGTGCTTCGGAGATGGAGATCACAAGCACAAGATGATGATGGCCATATCATATCACTTATATTGATTGCATGTGATGTTAATCCTTTATGCATCTTATCTTGCTTTGATTGACGGTAGCATTTTAAGATGATCTCTCACTAAAATTATGAAGAAGTGTTCTTCCTGAGTATGCACCGTTCCCAAAGTTCGTCGTGCCCAGACACCACGTGATGATCGGGTGTGATGAGCTCTACGTCCATCTACAACGGGTGCAAGCCAGTTTTGCACACGCAGAATACTCAGGTTAAACTTGACGAGCCTAGCATATGCAGATATGGCCTCGGAACACGGAGACCGAAAGGTCGAGCGTGAATCATATAATAGATATGATCAACATAGTAATGTTCACCATTGAAAACTACTCCATCTCACGTGATGATCGGTTATGGTTTAGTTGATTTGGATCACGTGATCACTTAGATGACTAGAGAGATGTCTATCTAAGTGGGAGTTCTTAAGTAATATGATTAATTGAACTTAAATTTATCATGAACTTAGTACCTGATAGTATTTTGCTTATCTATGTTTGTTGTAGATAGATGGCTCATGCTGTTGTTCCATTGAATTTTAATGCGTTCCTTGAGAAAGCAAAGTTGAAAGACGATGGTAGCAATTACACGGACTGGGTCCGTAACCTGAGAATTATCCTCATTGCTGCACAGAAAAGTTACGTTCTGGAAGCACCGCTGGGTGCCAGGGCTGCTGCTGATGCAACTGACGACGTTAAAAACGTCTGGCAGAGCAAAGCTGATGACTACTCGATAGTTCAGTGTGCCATGCTTTACGGCTTAGAACCGGGTCTTCAACGATGTTTTGAACGTCATGGAGCATATGAGATGTTCCAGGAGTTGAAGTTAATATTTCAAGCAAATGCCCGGATTGAGAGAAATGAAGTCTCCAATAAGTTCTATAGCTGCAAGATGGAGGAGAATAGTTCTGTCAGTGAACATATACTCAAAATGTCTGGGTATAATAATCACTTGATTCAACTGGGAGTTAATCTTCCTGATGATAGTGTCATTGACAGAATTCTTCAATCACTGCCACCAAGCTACAAGAGCTTCATGATGAACTATAATATGCAAGGGATGAACAAGACTATTCCCGAGCTCTTCGCAATGCTAAAAGCCGCGGAGGTAGAAATCAAGAAGGAGCATCAAGTGTTGATGGTTAACAAGACCACCAGTTTCAAGAAAAAGGGCAAAGGGAAGAAGAAGGGGAACTTCAAGAAGACCAGCAAGCAAGTTGCTGCTCAAGAGAAGAAACCCAAGTCTGGACCTAAGCCTGAAACTGAGTGCTTCTACTGCAAGCAGACTGGACACTGGAACCGGAACTGCCCCAAGTATTTGGCGGATAAGAAGGATGGCAAGGTGAACAAAGGTATATGTGATATACATGTTATTGATGTGTACCTTATAGAGATCGCAGTAGCACCTGGGTATTTGATACTGGTTCTGTTGCTAACATTTGCAACTCGAAACAGGGACTACGAAATAAGCGAGCACTGGCCAAGGATGAGGTGACGATGCGCGTGGGAAACGGTTCCAAAGTCAATGTGATCGCGGTCGGCACACTACCTCTACATCTACCTTCGGGATTAGTTTTAGACCTGAATAATTGTTATTTGGTGCCAGCGTTGAGCATGAACATTATATCTAGATCTTGTTTGATGCGAGACGGTTATTCATTTAAATCAGAGAATAATGGCTGTTCTATTTATATGAGTAATATCTTTTATGGTCATGCACCCTTGAAGAGTGGTCTATTTTTATTGAATCTCGATAGTAGTGATACACATATTCATAGTGTTGAAACCAAAAGATGCAGAGTTAATAATGACAGTGCAACTTATTTGTGGCACTGCCGTTTAGGTCATATCGGTGTAAAGCGCATGAAGAAACTCCATACTGATGGAATTTTGGAATCACTTGATTATGAATCACTTGGTACTTGCGAACCGTGCCTCATGGGCAAGATGACTAAAACACCGTTCTCCGGTACTATGGAGAGAGCAACAGATTTGTTGGAAATCATACATACTGATGTTTGTGGTCCAATGAATGTTGAGGCTCGCGGCGGGTATCGTTATTTTCTCACCTTCACAGATGATTTGAGCAGATATGGGTATATATACTTGATGAAACACAAGTCTGAAACATTTGAAAAGTTCAAAGAATTTCAGAGTGAAGTGGAAAATCATCGTAACAAGAAAATAAAATTTCTACGATCTGATCGTGGAGGAGAATATTTGAGTTACGAGTTTGGTCTACACTTAAAACAATGCAGAATAGTTTCGCAACTCACGCCACCCGGAACACCACAACGAAATGGTGTGTCCGAACGTCGTAATCGTACTTTACTAGATATGGTGCGATCTATGATGTCTCTTACTGATTTACCGCTATCGTTTTGGGGTTATGCTTTAGAGACGACCGCATTCACGTTAAATAGGGCACCATCAAAATCCGTTGAGACGACGCCTTATGAACTGTGGTTTGGCGAGAAACCAAAGTTGTCGTTTCTTAAAGTTTGGGGCTGCGATGCTTATGTGAAGAAACTTCAACCAGATAAGCTCGAACCTAAATCGGAGAAATGTGTCTTCATAGGATACCCAAAAGAAACAGTTGGGTATACTTCTATCACAGATCCGAAGGCAAGACATTCGTTGCTAAGAATGGATCCTTTCTAGAGAAGGAGTTTCTCTCGAAAGAAGTGAGTGGGAGGAAAGTAGAACTTGATGAGGTAACTGTACCTGCTCCCTTATTGGAAAGTAGTTCATCACATGAATCGGTTCCTGTGACACCTACACCAATTAGTGAGGAAGCTAATGATATTGATCATGAAACTTCAGATCAAGTTTGTACTGAACTTCGAAGGTCTACTAGAATAAGATCCGCACCAGAGTGGTACGGTAATCCTATTCTGGAAGTCATGTTACTTGACCATGACGAACCTACGAACTATGAGGAAGCGATGATGAGCCCAGATTCCGCAAAATGGCTAGAGGCCATGAAATCTGAGATGGGATCCATGTATGAGAACAAAGTATGGACTTTGGGTGACTTGCCCGATGATCGGCAGGCCATTGAGAACAAATGGATCTTTAAGAAGAAGACTGACGCTGATGGTAATGTAACTATCTATAAAGCTCGACTTGTTGCGAAAGGTTTTCGACAAGTTCAAGGAGTTGACTACGATGAGACTTTCTCACCCGTAGCGATGCTTAAGTCTGTCTGAATCATGTTAGCTATTGCTGCATTTCATGATTATGAAATTTGGCAAATGGATGTCAAAACTGCATTCTTGAATGGATTTCTGGAAGAAGAGTTGTATATGATGCAGCCAGAAGGTTTTGTTGATCCAAAAGGTGCTAACAAAGTGTGCAAGCTCCAGCGTTCCATTTATGGACTGGTGCAAGCATCTCGGAGTTGGAATAAACGCTTTGATAGTGTGATCAAAGCATATGGTTTTATACAGACTTTTGGAGAAGGCTGTATTTACAAGAAAGTGAGTGGGAGCTCTGTAGAATTTCTGATATTATATGTAGATGACATATTATTAATTGGAAATGATATAAAATTTCTGGATAGTATAAAGGGATACTTGAATAAAAGTTTTTCAATGAAAGACCTCGGTGAAGCTGCTTACATATTGGGCATCAAGATCTATAGAGATAGATCAAGACGCTTAATAGGACTTTCACAAAGCACATACCTTGATAAAATTTTGAAAAGGTTCAAAATGGATCAGGCAAAGAAAGGGTTCTTACCCGTACTACAAGGTGTGAAGTTGAGTCAAACTCAATGCCCGACCACAGCAGAAGATAGAGAGAAAATGAAAGATGTTCCCTATGCTTCAGCCATAGGCTCTATCATGTATGCAATGCTGTGTACCAGACCTGACGTATGCTTAGCAATAAGCTTGGCAGGAAGGTACCAAAGTAATCCAGAGTGGATCACTGGACAACGGTCAAGAACATCCTAAAATACCTGAAAAGTACTAAGGATATGTTTCTCGTATATGGAGGTGACAAAGAGCTAGTCGTAAATGGTTACGTCGATGCAAGCTTTGACACTGATCCGGACGATTCTAAATCGCAAACCGGATACGTGTTTTTATTAAACGGTGGAGCTGTAAGTTGGTGCAGTTCTAAACAAAGCGTCATGGCGGGATCTATATGTGAAGCGGAGTACATAGCTGCTTCGGAAGCAGCAAATGAAGGAGTCTGGATGAAGGAGTTCATTTCCGATCTAGGTGTCATACCTAGTGCATCGGGACCAATGAAAATCTTCTGTGACAATACTGGTGCAATTGCCTTGGCAAAGGAATCCAGATTTCACAAGAGGACCAAGCACATCAAGAGACGCTTCAATTCCATCCGGGACCAAGTCCAAGCGGGAGACATAGAGATTTGCAAGATACATACGGATCTGAATGTTGCAGACCCGTTGACTAAGCCACTCTCACGAGCAAAACATGATCAGCACCAAGACTCCATGGGTGTTAGAATCATTACTATGTAATCTAGATTATTGACTCTAGTGCAAGTGGGAGACTGAAGGAAATATGCCCTAGAGGCAATAATAAAGTTATTATTTATTTCCTCATATCATGATAAAAGTTTATTATTCATGCTAGAATTGTATTAACCGAAAACATGATACATGTGTGAATACATAGACAAACATATAGTCACTAGTATGCCTCTACTTGACTAGCTCATTAATCAAAGATGGTTATGTTTCCTAACCATAGACATGTGTTGTCATTTGATTAATGGGATCACATCATTAGGAGAATGATGTGATTGACATGACCCATTCCGTTAGCCTAGCACTTGATCGTTTAGTATATTGCTATTGCTTTCTTCATGACTTATACATGTTCCTGTAACTATGAGAATTATGCAACTCCCGTTTACCGGAGGAACACTTTGGGTACTACCAAACGTCACAACGTAACTGGGTGATTATAAAGGAGTACTACAGGTGTCTCCGAAGGTACATGTTGAGTTGGCGTATTTCGAGATTAGGTTTTGTCACTCCGATTGTCGGAGAGGTATCTTTGGGCCCTCTCGGTAATGCACATCATTATAAGCCTTGCAAGCAATGCGCCCAAATGAGTTGGTTACGGGATGATGCATTACGGAACGAGTAAAGAGACTTGCCGGTAACGAGATTGAACTAGGTATTGGATACCGACGATCAAATCTCGGGCAAGTAACATACCGGTGACAAAAGGAACAACGTATGTTGTTATGCGGTTTGACCGATAAAGATCTTCGTAGAATATGTAGGAACCAATATGGGCATCCAGGTTCCGCTATTGGTTATTGACCGAGAATAGTTCTAAGTCATGTCTACATAGTTCTCGAACCCGTAGGGTCCGCACGCTTAACGTTACGATGACAGTTTTATTATGAGTTTAAAAGTTTTGATGTACCGAAGTTTGTTCGGAGTCCCGGATGTGATCACAGACATGACGAGGAGTCTCGAAATGGTCGAGACATAAAGATTGATATATTGGAAGCCTATGTTTGGACATCGAAAAGGTTCCGGGTGAAATCGGGATTTTACCGGAACACCGGGGGTTACCGGAACCCTCCCGGGGGTTAATGGGCCTTAGTGGGCCATGAGGGAGAAGAGGAGGGCCGGCCAGGGCAGGCCGTGCCCCCCCTCCCCCCTAGTCCGGATAGGACAAGGAAGGGGGGGCGGCGCCCCCCTTTCCTCTTTCCCCTCCCCCCTTTCCTTCTCCACCAAGGCAAGAGGGGGGAGTCCTACTCCCGGTGGGAGTAGGACTCCTCCAGGCGCACCCCAAGGGGGCCGGCCGCACCTCCCCCTCCCTCCTTTATATACGGGGGCAGGGGGGCACCCCATAACACACAAGTTGATCTACGGATCGTTCCTTAGCCGTGTGCGGTGCCCCCTCCACCATATTCCACCTCGGTCATATCGTCGCGGAGTTTAGGCGAAGCCCTGCGCCGGTAGAACATCATCATCGTCACCACGCCGTCGTGCTGACGGAACTCATCCCCGAAGCTTTACTGGATCGGAGCCTGGGGATCGTCATCAAGTTGAACGTGTGCTGAACTCGGAGGTGCCGTACGTTCAGTGCTTGGATCGGTCAGATCGTGAAGACGTACGACTACATCAACTGCGTTGTGCTAACGCTTCCGCTTACGGTCTACGAGGGTACGTGGACATTACTCTCCCCTCTCGTTGCTATGCCATCACCATGATCTTGCGTGTGCGTAGGAATTTTTTTGAAATTACTACGTTCCCTAACACTTTTTTCACAATTTCCTTTGCGACTTTGACGATTCGTCATTCGATGACGAGGAGGAGATATTGGCTACCGTGTTGGTCCATCACCACCTCAATAGCCAGCGGCCATTGTTCCATGGCTCCATTCCGGGCCACCTTCCGGCGTTGAATCGCAACTGGGAGAGCGGGCATTTCCTTCTTTGGAAGGACTACTTTGATACAACAAATCAACGTGCTTCAACGGTCACCGGTGTTTGCTAGCTTGCCGAAGGAAATAGCCCACCTGTGAACTTTACTGTCAACGGGCATAACTACGATAAAGGATGCTACCTTGGTGACGGTATTTGTCCTCAGTGTACCACTGTTGTCAAAACAATCCCCAACCCTGTCGAAGAGAAGAGGAAAAGATTTGCCCAAGAGCAAGAGAGTGCTAGGAAGGATGTCGAGCATGCCTTTGGTGTTTTGCAATCTCGACGGGGTATCGTTCGGTATCCTGCTAATACCTGGAGCACACAAAAACTATGGAAGGTGATGACTGATTGTGTGATCATGCATAATATGATCGTAGAAGATGAACGCCTGAAACGTCTGTATGATCAAGGGTTTCAATTTCAGGGTGAGAATGTGGTGCCTGAGCATGGAGGAGCGACAACGTTTGAACAGTTCACTCAATTCCATCATGACATGCGTGATTGGGAAACTCACGTGCAACTGCAAAATGATTTGATTGAGTCTATGTGGGCTCATGTTGGCAACCAATAGATGTATCTTCTTTATTCAGCTTGCAAAACTATGTGAGACATTTTTACTTGTATTCGGCTTGTAAAACTATGCTATTTTATTCGGTTGAAAGACTATATTATTTGACTATATGTTTAAGAAAAAGGGTTTCCCTCCGCTTTATATTATAAAGCAACTGCCGAGCATACAACCACCGATACCACAAAAAGAAAGAAGAAGAAGAAAAAAGAAGGCAATGGAGGATACAAGATGCAACCGGACAACAACAGTCCGGACCACCCTAAAAGCTAGGACATCGAGGACCCCGGCAACTTCAGGACATGCCCACGATACGCTCACGCTAATGGAGTGGCCCGCCGCCGGAGGAAGCGCACAACCGTCAACTCCCATACCGTTACCGGCCATCCGAGAGCACGCTTGATCCCAGATGGACTAGGAGAGGATGGCAATACGCTGCCATGCCGGTAAAGCAACTCCAATCAACGCCACTGCCTCGGGCCACGCCACGAAGAACACCGAACATTGTCGAGCAGGACCATTTGAAGACCGGCAACCGACCACGCCAAAGCCGCGACCACCACGCACCCGTCCCAAAGGCGCGTCTTCGAGAAGAAAGTGACGCCAAGACGCCGTTGCCGCCCAATCCAAGGGGATTCGGGTTTTCACCTAGGACCAGGAGAGGAGGAGCATGGGCTAGGACACGATGCCGACCCCAAGAAGTAGAACGGCGACGGAGCGCCGCCGGCATCGTGGCTGCCGCAACTCGCCAAGGGTTTCCCCCATCCATAGCCCACTCCGACCAACCACCAAACCAGCCACACGAGGTCACCGGCAACCGAGTTGGTGTGGGCGGCCACATAACGCAGAGGTTGCCGTCTTCAAATCAAGATCCGAGCTCACCGCCGACTCGCCTCCCACACGGCCAAGTCCAGCGCCCGAAACCATCAGCACCACATCCCCCCGTCGCCAGGGAGGGTCGCCCTCGCCGGAGGAGGCCGCCGCCACCGCACCTGCGCCACCCAAACTGGAGGCCCCACCGCCACGCCACCTGCCCCACCAGCCGCCGGCCACAGCAAGGGAGGTCGCCCTGGTCCAGGCCGCACACAGCCCCCACCACCTGCCGGGCCGCCGGTGCCAGATCTGGCTAGATCCGATGGGTGGGGCACCACCAGAGACCGCGGCTACCACGCCGCAAGAGGAGACCCCGCATGTGACGCCGCCAACCACGCGCGCCACCGCTCAGAGCCCCTGCCACCGCACCGCTGCACCCTGCGCCAGCATAGTGCCTCCGCGCGCCCGGGCGGTCCCGTGCCAGCCGGGGGAAGGCGAGAGGAGGCGAAACGAGGCCCCGCCACCGCCGAGGCCAGCCGGGCTTCGCCCGCTGGCCCTTGCCGGCGATGGTGAGGGGAGGAGGAGGGAGGGAGGGCGCGGAGAGCCGGCGGCTAGGGTTTCCCCCGCGTCGCTCGCCGGAGCGACGGCGGGGGGAGGGAGGAGGGATGGTGCGGAGAGCCGGCGGCTTAACTATATGTTTGAATGCAAAAGAAATGCAAAAATGAGCTATTTGTTGAAATAGGGCGACCAGCCGGTCACGCCGGCAGATATGAGTCGGCGCGTTGGGCACACTGAATCTTAAACAGGACGGACATCGGGCGGACGACCGATCCAAACTGACAAAACACGGGCAAAATCGCCGTCCATTTGGATCGGCCCGTTGGAGTTGCTCTAATTGTTGAGGAAGGCCTTCTAAGCAGAAAGGGGGTGGGAAGGGGAAAACTCGAACAGAACCAGCAAGCACCTAACTAAAACCACTCTGCGTCAACTTGCACACAATCCCTACGTATACATATCAAGTACCCACACCACACTTCTAGCTAAATTGGTCGAGAACCTGCTGCTCGGCCTGGCTGGCCTTCTCATCTCCTCAAGCTGTTCATAGCGACCGGCACAACGAAGCTGTTCATAGCGACCGGCACAACGAAGCTGCCCACGCTCTTGGCTATTTGCGCCTTGAGCTGGCCCCTTTTGAGCGGATGCCTCTTCTCCTTGTTGCTGGAGTTTTTTTTGGGCGAGAAAACTTCCTATCTATTCATATTCAATTATGGCAGTACAACGAACACCAAAAATAATAGAAAATACATCCAGATCCATAGACCACCTAACGCCGACTACAAGTATTGAATGTTGCTGGAGTTGTTGTTGCAGGGGTGCCCGTACTCCATTGCTCCTCTCCTCGCCCTCCTCTGCTTGCTTGGTTTGTGTTGCAGGGAAGGCGAGAGCTGGTTTGAGGATGGAGTGTGCGAGGCCGAGCTTATTTATAGCGAAAGTTTTCGGGCACGTTCTGCTAGACTACGCGTTCTTCTTTACTAATTAACTCTCCATCTGTCTTCTGCCGGGGTCCGGGAACAAGTTGGCTCGCTTTATTTGGAGTCACACGTGGGTTAGAGCATCTCCAGCCGTTCGGGCCCCCAGCACGCCGAAAAAGAGCCGCTTGGGGCCGAATCTGCGCTTGCTTGGCGCGTGGGGCGACTGCGTTCCCAGTCGACACCCCCAGGTCACCGCTAAAATCGCGTGAATTCGACGACATTTCATATAAATTTCTACAAACTCGGCGATCTGGCACAAACTCGGCGATACTTCATTGAAATTAGTACAAAAACAGATGAATATGCAAACTACGCCTACGACTATGCCAAACTACGCCTATCCCTGCTATGCCACGGCCACAGCCCGCCATCTACATATGGAGAAGCCTGTAGAAACGGGTGTAGTCGTCGCCGCCGTCGTTGTCGTCGAGCGCCATGCCAAAGCCGCCACCGTCCCTGCTGCATGCGTGGCCAGGGTCGCCGACGCGTGATACGTCTCCAATGTATCTATATTTTTTGATTGTTCCATGCTGTTATATTACCCGTTTTGGATGTTTATGGGCTTTACTTTACACTTTTATATCATTTTTGTGACTAATCTATTAACCGGAGGCTCAACCCATATTGCTGTTTTATTGCCTATTTCAGTGTTTCGAAGAAAAGAAATATCAAACGGAGTTCAAACGGAATGAAACCTTCGGGAGCGTGATTTTTGGGAAGAATATGATCCGAGAGACTTGGAGTTCACGTCAGAAGAGCCTCGAGGAGGCCAGGAGATAGGAGGGCGCGCCCCCACTAGGCGCGCCCTCTGTCTCCTGGGTCCCTCGAGCACCCCCCGACCGACTTCCTTCACATATATAATCCCATATACCCTAAAAACATCGACGGAGAAGATAGATCGGGAGTTCCGCCGCCGCAAGCCTCTATAGCCACCAAAAGTCAATCGGGACCCTGTTCCGGCACCCTGCCGGAGGGGGGGTCCCTCACCGGTGGCCATCTTCATCATCCCGGTGCTCTCCATGACGAGGAGGGAGTAGTTCACCCTCGGGGCTGAGGGTATGTACCAGTAGCTATGTGTTTGATCTCTCTCTCTCTCTCTCTCTCTCTCTCTCTCTCTCTCTCGTGTTCTTGATTTGGCACGATCTTGATGTATCACGAGCTTTGCTATTATAGTTGGATCTTATGATTTTTCTCCCACTCTACTCTCTTGTAATGGATTGAGTTTTCCCTTTGAAGTTATTTTATCGGATTGAGTGTTTAGGGATTTGAGAACACTTGATGTATGTCTTGTCGTGCTTATCTGTGGTGACAATGGGATATTCACGTGTTCTACTTGATGTATGTTTTGGTGATCAACTTGCGGACCTTGGGAATCTATGCATAGGGGTTGGCACACGTTTTCGTCTTGACTCTCCAGTAGAAACTTTGGGGCACTCTTTGAAGTACTTTGTTTTGGTTGAATAGATGACTCTGAGATTGTGTGATGCATATCGTATAATCATGCCCACGGATACTTGAGGTGACAATGGAGTATCTAGGTGACATTAGGGTTTTGGTTGATATGTGTCTTAAGGTGTTATTCTAGTACGAACTCCTGAATAGATTGATCCGAAAGAATAACTTTGAGGTGGTTTCATACCCTATCATAATCTCTTCGTTTGTTCTCCGCTATTAGTGGCTTTGGAGTGACTCTTTGTTGCATGTTGAGGAATTGTTATATGATCTATCTATGTTATTATTATTGAAAGAACTTGCACTAGTGAAAGTATGAACCCTAGGCCTTGTTTCCTACCATTGCAATACCGTTTACGCTCACTTTTATCATTAGTTACCTTGCTGTTTTTATAATTTCAGATTATAAATATCTTTATCTACTATCCATATTGCACTTATATCACCATCTCTTCGCCGAACTAGTGCATCTATACAATTTACCATTGTATTGGGTGCGTTGGGGACACAAGAGACTCTTTGTTATTTGGTTGCAGGGTTGCTTGAGAGAGACCGTCTTCATCCTACGCCTCCTATGTATTGATAAACCTTAGGTCATCCACTTGAGGGAAATTTGCTACTGTCCTACAAATCTGTGCACTTACAGGCCCAACAACGTCTACAAGAAGAAGGTTGTGTAGTAGACATCAAGCTCTTTTCTGGCGCCGTTGCCGGGGAGGTGAGTGCTTGAAGGTATATTTTTAGATTTCGCAATCGAATCTTTTTGTTTCTTGTTTTATCACTAGTTTAGTCTATAAAGAAAAAAATGGAATTGAGTTTGTCTCATACGCTTCATCTTTTTAATCTCTTCCATGAAAATGATGGAAAGGAAAATTGTGCTCAAGTGCTAGAAGAAGAAATCTATAAAATGTTTTGCACTAAATCTTTAAATGATGAGCATGATTGCAATGTTGTTAGTATCAACTCCTTGAATATTCATAGTACTAATGATGATTGCACTAGTTATGATGAAAATGTTTTGATAGGTGCGAACCCGATGAACGAGTTCACGCCCGAGGGTGGCCCGATCTTCACGTCGTAGGATCGAATCGGAAGGGATAACTAGCTGCAAGCAGCCGGGATAACTAGCTTTATACCTGCCAAGGTTGGATGCAACCTGTACGTTGCAGATGACCGACCGAAGCTACAAGAACTCCAACCCGCTGTCCGAACAATCGCAGAACCACAAACCGGGACTAATCCACACAAAACGGCCGGAACCGTAGAGCACGAACTAGGGGGAACCAGAGGCTCCTTCTCGCGAATCCAAATGAACTCACAAGAGCAAAGGTAGTAAGAGCTCTCGGATCTCTAGCAGTCTTGCTGCGTAAGCTTGTAGCTGAAATGGTTTGACAAAAGATTTTCTAGAGGGTGGAGGAGATGGGGTTTTATAGCAGGGACAACCCCCCTTAGCTAGGTGTGAAAATGGTTTCAAAAGTAAACAGGTTTGCATGGCTTCCTTGGATGAATAAGCAGTCAACTTTGGGAGTTGTTGGAGAGCTCCTCGGAAATTCGCGAAGTCTTGACAGCCTGGACACCTTCCACGAGAATGACTAGTACTTTTGACTCACAACTCCAAATGACGTGAGGTTTTTTGCATTGGAAAGATAATTTGATTTAGCTTCTGTTGATGTACCCCTATGGCCCCGTCTCTCCACCATATGGGTGTGGCACATCAAAACATCAGAGGTAAAAATTGACAGCATCAGCTTCACTTGAAACTTGTTTTCTTCAAACTCGTTCCTCCAGACCGGTTGCTTCAAGAGCTCATAGGTTGTTGGATTTCTTCCATGTGATACCTAAGTTCAACCAACAACAATGGGGATGAAAGTGCAGCCATGTGTTCAAGATTGTGGTATGAACTTAAGTTAGCGTTCACCTGGCCATGTGTTTGCTTGATTCGGCTTAGTAATTCTTTCCAACTAAATTGTGCACTTTTCTGAAATGTCATGTATGATGTACCCATGTGCTCATCATCCTCCCTCCCTTGATGAAGAGTCGTCCTCGACTCTCTTTGATCTGCAAAGGATAACTAGAAGGGAAGTAGATAATATCCATGCAAAGAAATGATGCAATTCTCATTTGTAGCTTTCACCTTTGAATTGTGTTGCATCTGATCATGTACTTGTTTGTCACAACTTGGAGTTTGTCCAGGGATGATTGGTCTTGTTTCAATGACCGAGATGTCCTCATCATCCCCCCTTTCTTGAAAAGGAGTCGTCCTCGACTCTACTTGGTCATAACACAAAACAAAACAGGGCAATACTAAATCATAATGCAAAGGTTTCATGATATAGAGTATTTTAGTTTTCAGCTTTGCCATCTCATGGACAATGCAAACATGATGTTTTGTTCGACTTAGGAATTCCTTACAGCAAATATTTCCATGGAGCACAAATTTGTAACCCATCATCATCATGTTCTTATCAGCCTCCCTCTCTAGGAGAAAAGTTGTCTTCAACTTTATTTGGTATGCAAAATTATAGCACGAGGACAATACAAAATAACTAGGAAAAGAAAATGGTGAATAATCATGTGCAACATTAAGTTTTATTGGATCTTTTATAGCCTCTTCAAGATTAGCAAAATCATATTGCTGGATGGCTGATGTACCAAACAATTTTTCTCTAATCTTATCACGCCATTGCTTCAAAAACTCATACGTGCATACCCCTGGTTTCATCAAAATGGAAGATCCTTTTTATTTTACCTCATTGAGTACATGAATGCCTTTCCGAAAATCAATATTCACACATGCACCTTGTGTAGTGGTACTCCATGTCCTCCATATTTGTTCTTGGATCTCAATTTCCCATCGTTGCAAGAGAGCTGATAGGTATGCATTTTGCACCTGCACATATTGCAAAGAAAGAGAATTTTGTGAAATGTTAGTTATTGAATGTTCCTCTCTCTTTTCATTTGGTGGACTAATAACTTCCCATGGTGGTGGATCACTCATCTCGCTATTCTTTTGTTGAAAAATCTCAACCTCACATTTAGTGGACTCACATAACTCACTTGTCCTCTCACTCTTATTGTGTGGTATATTGGGTTGTGGATCGCTTATCTCTCTAGTGAGGTGTGAAATGATCTCAATCTCACATTTTGTGGACTCACACAACTCATTAATCTTCTCTCCCTCAATATGTAGTATATCTAGGCGGAGATCTTTCATTCCTCTAATCTCATGATGAACAACCTGATCCTCGCATTTTGTGGACCCACTCACCTCACTTTTCTCACTCTCAATATATGGAATTGTGGAAAGTGGAGACTCTTCCTCACATTTGGTGGAGTCACTCAACTCATTTTTCTTTTCACTCTCAAGTTGTGGGGTTTTCGAAAGTGGGCACTCTTCCTCACTTTTGGTGGAGTCACTCATCTTGCTTTTCTTATCACTCTTATGTTGTGGGATTTTGGATTGTGGACTCTCTTCCTCAAATGGAATTTCTGATGCTTCTTTTGTAGATGTTGGGACCATAGTGGTGGTCGAGATGCCAACATTAGGAGTGACCTTATCATGTGAACATGGGCTATGATTCACCGGAGTTGGTTCATCAACCACGGTAATGCTTTGCGGTGGCTCGTCGGTGTGCCGACGGGTGCCATAACTTTGTCGCCGGTCATGATATCCTTGCTGCGATTCAGGAGTAGCAGCAACACGCCTCGGGGTAGCGGTAGCATGCCCTCGAGCATGCCGTCCTTGCTGCACTGCAGGAGCAGCAACACCATGCTCTCGATCACGTCCTCCTTTCTGTACTTCTTGAGTAGTAGTGACACGCCCACGAGCAGCAACAACATACCCTCGAGCATGTCTTCTTTGCTGCACTTCATGAGCAACAGGGTATTGTCGGTGTCGAACCCCATCACCACCTGTTGGAGGACACTCGTGAAGCATCCTCTCCATGGCTCGGAGTATATTGTTCTCAAGTTGCTTCACATCAGCGCGAGTGGCCAAACAATTTCCTTCTCCATGATTTTTTCAACGCACACTTGGTGTAGGTCCTGCCATGTTAGTAGGGCTAAAGTGGAATAGGATAATTTTGTGGAATCACACAACCTCACCTCTTACTCACCAAAGTTCTTATGAGTTCACATCAGATTGTGCTTCTCCCGGATGTGTTAAAGCGATTGAAAGATAGGGATCAAAGAACTAGCTTCGGTTTTTGGTGGAACTCGGTGGGGTAAACAAAAAGGGGCTTGTGCTGAAATCAAGTTGATGCAAACCAAGAAAAATATGTGGATGGATCTCCTGCACCTTTGCACCAAGATTGAAAAACACCACACTCAAGCTTCTGAAATTTTTTCTATCAAGCTGAAACTTTTGGATCTTACACAAGACTTTCTTTTTCTCTCTTGACTTTTTCCACTCTTTTTTTTCTTTGATTTTTTTGCCACTTTTTTCTCTCTTTTTCCAAAGCATAACAACCAAATCTGAAAACAACTATGAAGATGAACTTGGTGCAGATCTAAAAGATGAAGAACATGCAAGGTATGCAACAACAAGATCTCAGCACCAAAAAGGCTTGGATTTATTTTTGGTGGGGCTTTGGACTTCTAGGACAGAAAATATAGCATGAAAAACACTCGATCTAAAGGGATGATAGCAAGATAAAGTTGGATAATAGATCCTACCGTGTCAACGAAGGCTCTGATACCAGATGATATGTGCGAACCCGATGAACGAGTTCACGCCCGAGGGTGGCCCGATCTTCACGTCGTAGGATCGAATCGGAAGGGATAACTAGCTGCAAGCAGCCGGGATAACTAGCTTTATACCTGCCAAGGTTGGATGTAACCCGTACGTTGCAGATGGCTGACCGAAGCTACAAGAACTCCAACCCGCTGTCCGAACAATCGCAGAACCACAAACCAGGACTAATCCACACAAAACGGCCGGAATCGTAGAGCACGAACTAGGGGGAACCAGAGGCTCCTTCTCGCGAATCCGAATGAACTCACAAGAGCAAAGGTGGTAAGATCTCTCGGATCTCTAGCAGTCTTGCTGCGTAAGCTTGTAGCTGAAATGGTTTGACAAAAGATTTTCTAGAGGGTGGAGGAGATGGGGTTTTATAGCAGGGACAACCCCCCTTAGCTAGATGTGAAAATGGTTTCAAAAGTAAACAGGTTTGCATGGCTTCCTTGGATGAATAAGCAGTCAACTTTGGGAGTTGTTGGAGAGCTCCTCGGAAATTCGCGAAGTCTTGACAGCCTGGACACCTTCCACGAGAATGACTAGTACTTTTGACTCACAACTCCAAATGACGTGAGGTTTTTTGCATTGGAAAGATAATTTGATTTAGCTTCTGTTGATGTACCCCTATGGCCCCGTCTCTCCACCATATGGGTGTGGCACATCAAAACATCAGAGGTAAAAATTGACAGCATCAGCTTCACTTGAAACTTGTTTTCTTCAAACTCGTTCCTCCAGACCGGTTGCTTCAAGAGCTCATAGGTTGTTGGATTTCTTCCATGTGATACCTAAGTTCAAGAAACAACAATGGGGATGAAAGTGCAGCCATGTGTTCAAGATTGTGGTATGAACTTAAGTTAGCGTTCACCTGGCCATGTATTTGCTTCATTCGGCTTAGTAATTCTTTCCAACTAAATTGTGCACTTTTCTGAAATGTCATGTATGATGTACCCATGTGCTCATCATGTTTCCTATAAGCATGTCGATTTTTGTGGAGTAGATTGGGTTTGCAAGTACACACCAAATAGGGAAAATAGATATTGCAAGAGGCATAAGTATTTAGAAACTAAAGGGTTGCAAGAAAGTCTTGATGATTGTGCTGAAAAATTCAATATTTTTCGCGCTCCTTGTGAACTTTGCAATGAACGTGGTCATTTAAATCTCCAATGCAAATTATTTCATGACCAAATCATATCCAAAAGTTGTGATAATTTGATTACCCTTGAGCATTATAAAGAGCTTAGTCTTCTTTTGGGGTATGAAGAAATGAAACGTATAACTGAGGGTATTCCAAAATTTAATCTTGATAGATTTCTTGATTTTGATCTAGAGAAGATTTATTTGTATTGTGCGGTGAATTGCATTGAAAATTCTTATATTGCCAATTACATAAAGAAAAGAAAGCAAATAGAAGATAATGAGAATACTAATGAAAGGGAAGAGACTTCCCAATCTCCTCCTATTATTTCTTATGATGAATCAGGTAATGAGGAGGAGCTTTATATTCAACCAATCTCATCAATAAGGAGCTCAAAGAAGAGGGTTGAACCCACACATAATGTGAAGAAGAAAAAGAAAAGACAGAGCAGCAAAGGTAGAAAGGTATCTCTCCCAAATGATGTTGCTCCTATTACTCATTGTGATGATGATAATTGCTATACTATTGGTGCTATCCATACTATTAATGATGAGGGTGATTATGGTTATGATATGAAAAGGCCCAAGCTTGGGGAAGCTATGTTTGATGAGGATGACATATTTGAGAATATATTTGCTGAAATTAGTGTTTGTCCCAAGCTCGGGGATGCTATGTTTAATGAAGATGATATTTTTAGCCTCCCAAGTTTTGATATGCAAAGTTTTTATGATGATAGCATGCCTCTTGCCTATGATGATTATATTGATGAAAGTGGGTTTGGAAGAGTGTCAACTTTAGGAAGTAGTGATCCCACTATTTTGGAAGATGTTGAATCTTATTGTGATGAATATGAAAGTGGATTTGGAAGAGTGTCAACTTTATTTAGTGATGATTCCACTATCTTGGAAGAGGTTTCAATCGATTATGATGAGAACGAAGTTGCTACTTATGATAATTATTGTCATGAAACTTATGCTATAAAAAGTAGTGATGATTATATTTATAAAACTTGTTATGATTATGATTACCCTTTTTTCTGAGCATTTACTCTTTTAATGTGGAGAAAATTTATAGTGTTCAAGTCTCTTATGGTACTCCCACCATTCCGAATGAGAAGAATTTTGCTTATGTGGAGAATAGTAATTTTTCTATGCTTGTAGATCATGAAAAGAATACTTTAGGTGATGGTTATATTGTTGAATTCATTCATGATTATACTGAAAACTATTATGAGGGAGGAACATATGCTTATAGGAATTGCAATAATACCAAGTTTCCTTTCTATGTGCTTAAAGTTTTGAAGTTATGCTTGTTTTGCCTTCCTATGCTAGTTGATTATTGTTCCCATAAGTTGTTTGCTCACAAAATCCCTATGCATAGGAAGTGGGTTAGACTTAAATATACTAGTCATATGCTTCATGATGCTCTCTTTATGTTTCAATTCTTATCTTTTATGTGAGCATCATTGAAATCATCATGCCTAGCTAGGGGCGTTAAACGATAGCGCTTGTTGGGAGGCAACCCAATTTTATTTTTATTCTTTACTTTTTGCTCCTGTTTAGTAATAAATAATTCATCTAGCCTTTGGTTAGATGTGGTTTCATGTTTTAATTAGTGTTTGTGCCAAGTAGAGCCTTTGGGGAGACTTGGGTGAAGTCTATATGATCTTGCTGCAAAAAACAGAAACTTTAGCGCTCACGATATTAGCTGCCATTTTTTACTGGAGAGTGCTTTTAGGTTGATTCCTTTTGCAGATGATTAATAGACAAATTCCTCACGTCCACCAATTTAGTTTAGAATTTGTGGAGTTCCAGAAGTATACGTTTGATACAGATTACTACATACTGTTCTGTTTTTGACAAATTCTGTTTTCTATGTGTTGTTTGCTTATTTTGATGAATCTATGAGTAGTATCAGAAGGTATGAACCATAGAGAAGTTGGAATACAGTAGATATTACACCAATATGAATAAAGAATGAGTTCATTACAATACCTTAAAGTGGTGGTTTGTTTTCTTGTACTAACGGAGCTTACGAGTTTTGTTTTGAGTTTTGTGTGGTTGAAGTTTTCAAGTTTTGGGTAAAGATTCGATGGACTATGAAATAAGGAGTGCTGAGATCCTAAGCTTGGGTATGCCCAAGGCACCCCAAGGTAATATACAAGGACAACCAAGAGCCTAAGCTTGGGGATGCCCCGGAAGGCATCCCCTCTTTCGTCTTTGTTCATCGGTAACTTAACTTAGAGCTATATTTTTATTCACCACATGATATGTGTTTTGCTTGGAGCATCATTTTATTTTGTTAGTATTTGCTTGATGTTATTTATAATAATGTTTTGCATCTATAGTTTCAATAAAAATGTCAAGGATAGCCTTTACCATGCTTGTTTTGCAAGTATACATGTTGCTGTTTCAAAACAGAAAGTTTACCGCTGTTGCAAAAATTCCCTAGAAAAGTGAGAGAGCGATATAATGTTGAATCTTTTTGCATAATTAGCTCTGATAAATATTCTACAGCTTAGTATTTTTCTTATAATTTTTGAACTTAGGGAAGTATGATGAATCTTGCATTCTTTACAGACTATACTGTTTTGGTAGATTGTTGTTATGTTTGCATTGTTTGCACATGTTTGCTTGTTTAATGATTCTATTTGAGGATAGGAGTATTAAATATGCAGAGACATTTAGTATTCAATGTTGAATAATAAAGTTAGTAATTTGTTACAGTAGAAAATGATAAAGTTTTTGCATTGTTTTATACTAACTTATCTCACGAGTTCTTGTTGAGTTTTGTGTGGATGAAGTTTTTAAGATTTAGGAAAACCATGATATAAAAGGAATTAAGGAGACACAAAAGCTTAAGCTTGGGGATGCCCAAGGCATCCAAAGATAATATTTCAAGAAGTCTCAAGCATCTAAGCTTGGGGATGCCCCGGTAGGCATCCCACCTTTCTTCTTCAACAATTAACGGTTAGTATCGGTTGAACCTAAGTTTTTGCTTCTTCACATAAGTTGTGCTATCCTTTCAATGTCATTTTATTTTGTTTTGCTTGCTGTTTGAATAAAATACCAAGATCTGAAATTCTTAAATGAGAGAGAGTCTTCGCATAGTTGCATAATTATTTAACTACTCTTTGATCTTCACTTATATTTTATTGGAGTAGTTTGTCATTTTCTCTAGTGCTTCACTTATATCTTTTTAGAGAACGGCGGTGGTTTTATTTTGTAGAAATTAATGAACTCTCATGCTTCACTTATATTATTTTGAGAGTCTTAAACAGCATGATAATTTGAATGAAAACTATCATAGGAAGTGAATTGGATGCTATGATCAATTTGATACTTGATAATTGTTTTGAGATATGGAGGTAGTGATATTAAAGTCATGCTAGTTGGGTGATTATGAATTTAAAGAATGCTTGTGTTGAAGTTAGCAAGTCCCGTAGCATGCACATATGGTTAAAGTTGTGTAACAAATTTGAAACAAGAAGTGTCCTTGAATTGTGCATCCTTATTAGTGGCGGCCGGGGACGAGCGATGGTCTTTTCCTACCAATCTATCCCCCTAGGAGCATGCGCGTAGTGCTTGGTTTTTGATGACTTCTAAATTTTTGCAATAAGTATATGAGTTCTTTTGACTAATGTTGAGTTCATGGATTATACGCACTTTTACCTTTCCATCATTGCTAGCCTCTTCGGTACCGTGCATTGCCCTTTCTCACCTTGAGAGTTGGTGCAAACTTCGCCGGTGCATCCAAATCCCGTGATATGATACGCTCTATCTAAACCTCCTTATATCTTCCTCAAAACAGCCACCATACCTATCTATTATGGCATTTCTATAGCCATTCCGAGATATATTGCCATGCAACTTTCCACCGTTCCGTTTATCATTATGACACGCATTACTTTTGTCATATTGCCATTGCATGATCGTGTAGTTGACATCGTATTTGTGGCAAAACCACCATGCATAATTTTTCATACATGTCACTCTTGATTCATTGCACCATCCCGGTACACCGCCGGAGGCATTCATATAGAGTCATATCTTGTTCTAGTTTCGAGTTGTAATTCATGTGTTGTAATCAATAGAAGTGTGATGATCATCATTATTAGAGCATTGCCCAAAAAGAGAAAAAAAGACAGGCCAAAAGAAAAAAAAAGAAATGCCAAAGAAAAAAAGAAAAAAAAGAAAAAGAAAGAAAATAAAAGAAAATAAATAAAAAGGGGCAATGTTACTATCTCTTTTCCACCCTTGTGCTTCAAAGTCGCACCATGTTCTTCATATAGTGAGTCTCATATATTGTGCTTCAAAGTAACACTATGTTTTTCATATAGAGAGTCTCATATGTTGTCACTTTCATATACTAGTGGGAATTTTTCATTATAGAACTTGGGTTGTATATTTCTACGATGGGCTTCCTCAAATGCCCTAGGTATTCGTGAGCAAGCAAGTTGGATGCACACCCACTAGTTTTCTTTTGTTGAGCTTTCATTTATTTATAGCTCTAGTGCATCCATTGCATGGCAATCCCCACTCCTCATGTTGACATCAATTGATGGGCATCTCCATAGTCCGTTGATTATCCTCGTCAATGTGAGACTTTCTCCTTTTTTGTCTTCTCCACACAATTTCCATCATTATTCTATTCCATCCATAGTGCTATATCCATGGCCCACGCTCATGTATTGCGTGAAAGTTGAAAAAGTTTGAGATTATTTAAGTTTGAAACAATTGCTTGGCTTGTCATCGGGGGTGTAGAATTTTGGGAACATTTTTGTGTGACGAAAATGAAGCACAACCTAACTATATGATTTTGTAGGGATGAACTTTCTTTAGCCATGTTATTTTGAGAAGACATGATTACTTTTATTAGTATGCTTGAAGTATAACTATTTCTTATGTCAATATGAACTTTTTTTTGAATCATTTGGATCTGAACATTCATGCCAGAATAAAGAGAAATACATTGAGAATTATGCTAGGTAGCATTCCACATCAAAAATTCTGTTTTTATCATTTACCTACTCGAGGACGAGCGGGAATTAAGCTTGGGGATGCTTGATACGTCTCCAACGTATCTCTAATTTCTTATTGTTCCATGCTATTATATTACCCGTTTTGGATGTTTATGGGCTTTACTTTACACTTTTATATCATTTTTGGGACTAACCTATTAACCGGAGGCCCAGCCCATATTGCTGTTTTATTGCCTATTTCAGTGTTTCGAAGAAAAGGAATATCAAACGGAGTCCAAACGGAATGAAACCTTCGGGAGCGTGATTTTTGGGAAGAATATGATCCGGGAGACTTGGATTTCACGCCAGAAGAGCCTCGAGGAGGCCAGGAGATAGGAGGGCGCGCCCCCACTGGGCGCGCCCTCTGTCTCCTTGGTCCCTCGAGCACCCCCAACCGACTTCCTTCACCTATATAATCCCATATACCCTAAAAACATCGACGGAGAAGATAGATCGGGAGTTCCACCGCTGCAAGCCTCTATAGCCACCAAAAGTCAATCGGGACCCTGTTCCGGCACCCTGCCGGAGGGGGGGATCCCTCACCGGTGGCCATCTTCATCATCCCGGCGCTCTCCATGACGAGGAGGGAGTAGTTCACCCTCGGGGCTGAGGGTATGTACCAGTAGCTATGTGTTTGATCTCTCTCTCTCTCTCGTGTTCTTGATTTGGCACGATCTTGATGTATCGCGAGCTTTGCTATTATAATTGGATCTTATGATCTTTCTCCCCCTCTACTCTCTTGTAATGGATTGAGTTTTCCCTTTGAAGTTATCTTATCGGATTGAGTGTTTAAGGATTTGAGAACACTTGATGTATGTCTTGTCGTGCTTATCTGTGGTGACAATGGGATATTCACGTGATCTACTTGATGTATGTTTTGGTGATCAACTTCTGGATTCTGTGACCTTGGGAATCTATGCATAGGGGTTGGCACACGTTTTCGTCTTGACTCTCCGGTAGAAACTTTGGGGCACTCTTTGAAGTACTTTGTGTTGGTTGAATAGATGACTCTGAGATTGTGTGATGCATATCATATAATCATGCCCACGGATACTTGAGGTGACAATGGAGTATCTAGGTGACATTAGGGTTTTGGTTGATTTGTGTCTTAAGGTGTTATTCTAGTACGAACTCTTGAATAGATTGATCCGAAAGAATAACTTTGAGGTGGTTTCGTACCCTACCATAATCTCTTCGTTTGTTCTCCGCTATTAGTGGCTTTGGAGTGAGTCTTTGTTGCATGTTGAGGGATTGTTATATGATCTATCTCTGTTATTATTATTCAGAGAACTTGCACTAGTGAAAGTATGAACCCTAGGCCTTGTTTCCTACCATTTCAATACCGTTTACGCTCACTTTTATCATTAGTTACCTTGCTGTTTTTATAATTTCAGATTACAAATACCTTTATCTACCATCCATATTGCACTTGTATCACCATCTCTTCGCCGAACTAGTGCACCTATACAATTTACCATTGTATTGGGTGTGTTGGGGACACAAGAGACTCTTTATTATTTGGTTGCAGGGTTGCTTAAGAGAGACCATCTTCATCCTACGCCTCCTATGGATTGATAAACCTTAGGTCATCCACTTGAGGGAAATTTGCTACTGTCCTACAAACCTGTGTTGGGGAACGTAGTAATTTCAAAAAAACTCCTACGCACACGCAAGATCATGGTGATGGCATAGCAACGAGAGGGGAGAGTGATGTCCACGTACCCTCGTAGACCGCAAACGAAAGCGTTAACACAACGCGGTTGATGTAGTCGTACGTGTTCACGATCCGACCGATCCAAGCACCGAACGTACGGCACCTCCGAGTTTAGCACACGTTCAGCTCGATGATGATCCCCGGGCTCCGATCCAGCAAAGCTTCGGGGATGAGTTCCGTCAGCACGACGGCGTGGTGACGATGATGATGTTCTACCGGCGCAGGGCTTCGCCTAAACTCCGCGACGATATGACCGAGGTGGAATATGGTGGAGGGGGGCCCCGCACGCGGCTAAGGAACGATCCGTAGTACAACTTGTGTGTCTTGGGGTGCCCCCCTGCCCCCATATATAAAGGAGGGAGGGGGGAGGCCGTCCGGCCCTTGTGGGCGCGCCAAGGAGGAGTCCTCCTCCTCCTAGTAGGAGTAGGACTCCCCCTTTCCTACTCCTATTAGGAGGGGGAAGGAAGGGGGAGAGGGGGAAGGAAAGAGGGGGGCGCCGCCCCC
>NC_041385.1:626412230-626418258 GCF_002162155.2 Triticum dicoccoides
ACCCTCCGGCACTCCGGTTTTCTCCGAAAATGTCCGGAACACTTCCGGTGTCCGAATATAGTCGTCCAATATATCAATCTTTATGTCTCGACCATTTCGAGACTCCTCGTCATTTCCGTGATCACATCTGGGACTCCGAACAAACTTCGGTACATCAAAACTTGTAAACTCATAATGAAACTGTCATCGTAACGTTAAGCGTGCGGACCCTACGGGTTCGAGAACTATGTAGACACGACCTAGAACTATTCTCGGTCAATAACCAATAGCGGAACCTGGATGCCCATATTGGTTCCTACATATTCTACGAAGATCTTTATCGGTCAAACCGCATAACAACATACGTTGTTCCCTTTGTCATCGGTATGTTACTTGCCCGAGATTTGATCGTCGGTATCCAATACCTAGTTCAATCTCGTTACCGGTAAGTCTCTTTACTCGTTACGTAATGCCTCATCCCGTAACCAACTCATTGGTCACATTGCTTGCAAGGCTTATTGTGATGTGCATTACCGAGAGGGCCCAGAGATACCTCTCCGACAATCGGAGTGACAAAACCTAATCTCGAAATACGCCAACTCAACATGTACCTTCGGAGACACCTGTAGTACTCCTTTATAATCACCCAGTTACGTTGCGACGTTTGGTAGTACCCAAAGTGTTCCTCCGGTAAACGGGAGTTGCATAATCTCATAGTTATAGGAACATGTATAAGTCATGAAGAAAGCAATAGCAATATACTAAACGATCAAGTGCTAGGCTAACGGAATGGGTCATGTCAATCACATCATTCTCCTAATGATGTGATCCCGTTAATCAAATGACAACACATGTCTATGGTTAGGAAACATAACCATCTTTGATTAATGAGCTAGTCAAGTAGAGGCATACTAGTGACTATATGTTTGTCTATGTATTCACACATGTATCATGTTTCCGGTTAATACAATTCTAGCATGAATAATAAACATTTATCATGATATGAGGAAATAAATAATAACTTTATTATTGCCTCTAGGGCATATTTCCTTCAACTTGTGCACTTGCAGGCCCAACAACGTCTACAAGAAGAAGGTTGTGTAGTAGACATCAACGCGCGGTGGGGGGTTGGACGAGACGACGTCGTCCTCCTCGTCGCCATCGAGGACGGTGACGCCACCCTCCTCGCGTCCGCGGCACCAGGCCTGGAGCTCCGCGTATGCTTGGTGCTGGCGGAGCACCTGCTCGCGGATGTAGTCAATAATCTAGATTACATAGTAATGATTCTAACACCCATGGAGTCTTGGTGTTGATCATGTTTTGCTCGTGAGAGAGGCTTAGTCAATGGGTCTGCAACATTCGGATCCGTATGTATCTTGCAAATTTCTATGTCTCCCACTTGGACTTGGTCCCGGATGGAATTGAAGCGTCTCTTGATGTGCTTGGTCCTCTTGTGAAATCTGGATTCCTTTGCCAAAGCAATTGCACCAGTATTGTCACAGAAGATCTTCATTGGTCCCGATGCACTAGGTATGACACCTAGATCGGAAAGGATTGGTTCATTGGTCCATTTGCCAGATTTCATAATCATGAAATGCAGCAATAGCTAACATGATTCGGACAGACTTAAGCATCGCTACGGATGAGAAAGTCTCATCGTAGTCAACCCCTTGAACTTGTCGAAATCCTTTCGCAACAAGTCGAGCTTTATAGACAGTTACATTACCATCAGCGTCAGTCTTCTTCTTAAAGATCCATTTATTTTCAATGGCTTGCCGATCATCGGGCAAGTCAACCAAAGTCCATACTTTGTTCTCATACATGGATCCCATCTCAGATTTCATGGCCTCTAGCCATTTTGCGGAATCTGGGCTCATCATCGCTTCCTCATAGTTCGTAGGTTCATCATGGTCAAGTAACATGACTTCCAGAATAGGATTACCGTACCACTCTGGTGTGGATCTTACTCTGGTAGACCTACGAGGTTCAGTAGAAACTTGATCTAAAGTTTCATGATCAATATCATTAGCTTCCTCACTAATTGGTGTAGTTGTCACAGGAACCGATTCTTGTGATGAACTACTTTCCAACAAGGGAGTAGATACAGTTATCTCATCAAGTTCTACTTTCCTCCCACTCACTTCTTTCGAGAGAAACTCCTTCTTTAGAAAGGATCCGATTTTAGCAACAAAAATCTTGCCCTCAGATCTGTGATAGAAGGAGTACCCAATGGTCTCTTTTTGGTATCCTATGAAGACACATTTCTCCGATTTAGGTTCGAGCTTATCTGGTTGAAGTTTCTTCACATAAGCATCGCAGCCCCAAACTTTAAGAAACGACAACTTTGGTTTCTTGTCAAACCACAGTTCATAAGGCGTCGTCTCAACGGATTTTGATGGTGCCCTATTTAACATGAATGCGGCCGTCTCTAAAGCATAACCCCAAAACGATAGCGATAAATCAGTAAGAGACATCATAGATCACACCATATCTAGTAAAGTACGATTACGACGTTCGGACACACCATTTCGTTGTGGTGTTCCGGGTGGCGTGAGTTGCGAAACTATTTCGCATTGTTTCAAATGTAAACCAAACTCGTAACTCAAATATTCTCCTCCACGATCAGATCGTAGAAACTTTATTTTCTTGTTACAATGATTTTCCACTTCACTCTGAAATTATTTGAACTTTTCAAATGTTTCAGACTTGTGTTTCATCAAGTAGATATACCCATATCTGCTCAAGTCATCTGTGAAGATGAGAAAATAACGATACCCGCCGCGAGCCTCAACATTCATTGGACCACAAACATCAGTATGTATGATTTCCAACAAATCAGTTGCTCGCTCCATAGTTCCGGAGAACAGCGTTTTAGTCATTTTGCCCATAAGGCACGGTTCGCAAGTACCAAGTGATTCATAATCAAGTGATTCCAAAAGCCCATCAGTATGGACTTTCTTCATGCGCTTTATACCGATATGACCTAAACGGCAGTGCCACAAATAAGTTGCACTATCATTATCAACTCTGTATCTTTTGGTTTCAACACTATGAATATGTGTATCACTACTATCGACATTCAATAAAAATAGACCACTCTTCAAGGGTGCATGACCATAAAAGATATTACTCATATAAATAGAACAACCATTATTCTCTGATTTAAATGAATAACCGTCTCGCATCAAACAAGATCCAGATATAATGTTCATGCTTAACACTGGCACCAAATAACAATTATTTAGGTCTAAAACTAATCCCGATGGTAGATGTAGAGGTAGCGTGCCGACCGCGATCACATCGACTTTGGAACCATTTCCCACGCGCATCGTCACCTCGTCCTTAGCCAATCTTCGCTTAATCCGTAGTCCCTGTTTCGAGTTGCAAATATTAGCAATAGAACCAATATCAAATACCCAGGTACTACTGCGAGCATTAGTAAGGTACACATCAATAACATGTATATCACATATACCTTTGTTTACTTTGCCATCCTTCTTATCCGCCAAATACTTGGGGCAGTTCCGCTTCCAGTGTCCAGTCTGCTTGCAGTAGAAGCACTCAGTTTCAGGCTTTGGTCCAGACTTGGGTTTCTTCTCTTGAGCAGCAACTTGTTTGCTGTTTTTCTTGAAGTTCCCCTTCTTCTTCCCTTTGCCCTTTTTCTTGAAACTGGTGGTCTTGTTAACCATCAACACTTGATGCTCCTTCTTGATTTCTACCTCCGCGGCTTTTAGCATTGCGAAGAGCTCGGGAATAGTCTTGTCCATCCCTTGCATATTATAGTTCATCACGAAGCTCTTGTAGCTTGGTGGCAGTGATTGGAGAATTCTGTCAATGACACTATCATCAGGAAGATTAACTCCCAGTTGAATCAAGTGATTATTATACCCAGACATTTTGAGTATGTGTTCACTGACAGAACTATTCTCCTCCATCTTGCAGCTATAGAACTTATTGGAGACTTCATATCTCTCAATCCGGGCATTTGCTTGAAATATTAACTTCAACTCCTGGAACATCTCATATGCTCCATGACGTTCAAAACGTCGTTGAAGACCCGGTTCTAAGCCGTAAAACATGGCACACTGAACTATCGAGTAGTCATCAGCTTTGCTCTGCCAGACGTTCTTAACGTCGTCAGTTGCATCAGCAGCAGGCCTGGCACCCAGCGGTGCTTCCAGGACGTAATTCTTCTGTGCAGCAATGAGGATAATCCTCAGGTTACGGACCCAGTCTGTGTAATTGCTACCATCATCTTTCAACTTTGCTTTCTCAAGGAACGCATTAAAATTCAACGGAACAACAACACGAGCCATCTATCTACAACAAACATAGATAAGCAAAATACTATCAGGTACTAAGTTCATGATAAATTTAAGTTCAATTAATCATATTACTTAAGAACTCCCACTTAGACAGACATCTCTCTAGTCATCTAAGTGATCACGTGATCCAAATCAACTAAACCATGTCCGATCATCACGTGAGATGGAGTAGTTTCAATGGTGAACATCACTATGTTGATCATATCTACTATATGATTCACGCTCGACCTTTCGGTCTCCGTGTTCCGAGGCCATATCTGTATATGCTAGGCTCATCAAGTTTAACCTGAGTATTCCGCGTGTGCAACTGTTTTGCACCCGTTGTATTTGAATGTAGAGCCTATCACACCCGATCATCACGTGGTGTCTCAGCACGAAGAACTTTCGCAACGGTGCATACTCAGGAAGAACACTTCTTGATAATTAGTGAGAGATCATCTTAAAATGCTACCGTCAATCAAAGCAAGATAAGATGCATAAAGGATAAACATCACATGCAATCAATATAAGTGATATGATATGGCCATCATCATCTTGTGCTTGTGATCTCCATCTTCGAAGCACCATCGTGATCACCATCGTCACCGGCGCGACACCTTGATCTCCATCGTAGCATCGTTCTCGTTACGCCATCTATTGCTTCTACGACTATCGCTACCGCTTAGTGATAAAGTAAAGCAATTACAGGGCGTTTGCATTTCATACAATAAAGCGACAACCATATGGCTCCTGCGAGTTGCCGATAACTTCGGTTACAAAACATGATCATCTCATACAATAAAATATAGCACCACGTCTTGACCATATCACATCACAACATGCCCTGCAAAAGCAAGTTAGACGTCCTCTACTTTGTTGTTGCAAATTTTACGTGGCTGCTATGGGCTTGGCAAGAACCGTTCTTACCTACGCATCAAAACCACAACGATAGTTCATCAAGTTAGTGCTGTTTTAACCTTCGCAAGGACCGGGAGTAGCCACACTCGATTCAGCTAAAGTGAGAGAGACAGACACCCGCCAGCCACCTTTAAGCACAAGTGCTCGTAACCAGTCTCGCGTAAGCGTACGCGTAATGTCGGTCCGGGCCGCTTCATCTCACAATACCGCCGAACCAAAGTATGACATGCTGGTAAGCAGTATGACTTGTATCGCCCACAACTCACTTGTGTTCTACTCGTGCATATAACATCAACGCATAAAACCTAGGCTCTGATACCACTGTTGGGGAACGTAGTAATTTCAAAAAATTTCCTACGCACACGCAAGATCATGGTGATGGCATAGCAACGAGAGGGGAGAGTGATGTCCACGTACCCTCGTAGACCGCAAACGGAAGCGTTAACACAACATGGTTGATGTAGTCATACGTCTTCATGGTCCGACCGATCCAAGCACCGAACGTACGGCACCTCCGAGTTCAGCACACGTTCAGCTCGATGACGATCCCCGGGCTCCGATCCAGCAAAGCTTCGGGGATGAGTTCCGTCAGCACGACGACGTGGTGACGATGATGATGTTCTATCGGCGCAGGGCTTCGCCTAAACTCCACGACGATATGACCGAGGTGGAATATGGTGGAGGGGGGCACCGCACACGGCTAAGGAACGATCCGTAGATCAACTTGTGTGTCTTGGGGTGCCCCCTGCCCCCGTATATAAAGGAGGGAGGGGGGAGGCCGGCCGGCCCTTGTGGGCGCGCCAAGGAGGAGGAGTCCTCCTCCTAGT